>NW_008360331.1:332025-355438 GCF_000622305.1 Nannospalax galili | reverse complement strand
TGCATGATCTTTGTCAAATATCAGGTGGCTGAAATTGTGTGTACTCGGTTTTGGGCCTTCAATGATGTTCCATTAATCTAGGTGTCTATTTTTGTGCCATTACCACGTTGTTTTTATGACTATAGCTCTGTAGTATACTTTGAGATCTGGTATAATAATACCCTCCAGCATTTCTCTTTATGCTCTGGATTGCTTTGGCTCTCTGGGGTCTTTTGTGCTTCCATACAAATTTAAGGATTTAAAAAAAAATCTGTGAAGTGTGTCATGGAAATTTTGATTGGGATGGCATTGAATCTATATGTTGCTTTTGATATAATGCTCATTTTCGCAATATTAGTTCTTCCAATCCATGAGCATGGGAGGTCCTTCCATCTCTTTCTTGAATGATTTAAAATTTTCATTGTGCAGATCTTTGATGTCTGCTCAGATTTATGTCAAGATATTTCATTTTTTTGCAGCAATTGTGAATGGGACCATTTCCCTGTATTCTTTCTCTAATTTCTTGTTATTGATATATAGAAAAGCTACTGATTTTTTGTAGATTGATTTTATGCCTGCCACTATACTGAAAGTATTGGTCAGTTCTAGGAGTTTTCTGGTGGAACTTTTGGGATCTTTTAGGTATAGTATCATATCATTGGCAAAAAGCGATAGTTTGACCTCTTCTTTTCCAACTTGTACTGCTTTAATTTCCTTCTCCTCTCTTATTGCTCTAGCAAGACTTTCAAGCACTATGTTGAAAAGGAGTGGAGAGAGTGGACATCCTTATTTGGTTCCTGATTTTAATGGGGATGTTTCCAGTTTTTCTCCATTTAGAATGATATTGGCTCTGGGTTTGTTGTATATAACTTTAATTATGTTGAGGTATGTTCCCTTCAGTCCAATTCCCCCTAGGACTTTGAACATAAACGCCTGCTAAATTTTGTCAAAAGCCTTTTCTGCATCTATTGAGATGATGATGTGGTTTTGTCTTTGAGTCCATTTATATGATTAATGACGTTTATTGACTTGCGTATATTGATCCATCCCTGCATTTCTGGAATAAAGCCTACTTGATCATGGTGAATGATCTTTCTGATGTGTGTCTGTATGCGGTTTGCAAGTATTTTGTTGAGAATTTTTGCATCTATGTTCATTAAGGATATGGGTCTATAATTTTCTTTTTAGGTTGTGCTTTACCCAGTTTGTGTATTAAAGTGATGCTGGCTTCATAGAAGGAATTTGGGAGTTCTCCCTCTGACTCTAGCATTTTGAATAATTTAGATAGTATTGGTTGGAGGTCTTTAAATGTCTGGCAGAATTCTGCTGTAAATCTATCTGGGCCTGGGCTTTTTTTAGTTGGGAGGCTTTGTATTACTGTTTGAATTTCCTTATATGTTATGGGTCTGTTTAAACTGTTGATCTCTTCTTGGTTTAACTTTGGAGGTTCCCATGACTTTAAATATCTATCCATTTCTTTTAGACTTTCAGATTTAGTAGCGTATAGGTTTTTAAAATATTCCCTTATAATGGCTTGGCTGTTTTGGGTGTTTATTGTGTTGTTTCCCCTTTCATCTCTGATTTTGTTGATTTGGATTTGCTCTTTCTTTCTTTTGATTAACTGGGCTAAGGGTCTGCTTATCTTGTTTAGCTTTTCAAAGAACCAGCTCTTAGATTCACTGATTCTTTGTATTGTTTTCTTTGTTCATTTGTTTCATTTGTTTCATTAATTTCTGCTCTGATTTTTGTTATTTCTTCTCTTCTGCTGGGTTTGGGTTTCATTTGTTTTTGCCTTTCCAGTGCCTTGAGTTGCAGTGTTAGGTCATTTATTTGCACTTTTTTCAAATTTTTAATATAGGCACCTAGAGCTATAAAATTTCCTCTTAGGACTGCTTTTAATGTGTCCCAGAGGTTGTGTTGTGTTGTATTGTCCTTTTCATTGAATTCCAGGAATTCTTTTATTTATTAATTTTGCCTTAGACCAACTCATTGTTTCGGAGTGTGTTGTTCAATTGGCACAAGTTTATGTGGTGACCAGGGCTTTGTCCAGTGTTGATTTTGAGCTTTATTCCTTTGTGGTCCTATAGAATGCATGGAATTATTTCAATTTTTTTGTATTTGTTGAGGTTTGTTTTGTGGCCCAGTATGTGGTCAATTTTTGAAAAAGTTCCATGAGGTGCTGAGTAGAAAGTGTATTCTTTGGTGTTTGGGTGGAATAATCGAAAAATGTCTGCCAGGTCCATTTGATGTATGGTATCATTTAATTAAAATGTCTCTTTGTTTATTCTTTGTCCGGCTGACCTGTGTAATGGGGACAGTGGGATATTTAAGTCCCCTACTATTACTGAGTTGGGGTTAATCTGTGTCTTAAAGTCCTGAAGTATTGTTAATGAATTTGGGTGCACCAGAATTTGGTGCATGTTTGTTGAGGATTATAATATCTTCTTGGTTAACTTTTCCTTTGATCAGAATGAAGTCACCCTCCTTATCTCTTCCTATTAGTTTTACTTTGAAGTCTATTTTGCCAGATATTAGAATTGAAACCCCTCCTTGTTTCTTAGTGTCATTTTCTTGGAATATTCCTCTCCATCCTTTTATCTTAAGGTAGTGCCTGTCCTTGAAGGTGAGATGGGTTTCTTGCAGACAGCAAAGAGATGGATTTTGTTTCTTAATCCGTTCACTTAGCCTGTGTCTTTTGACTGGGGAGTTCAGTCCATTAATATTTAAGGTTATTATTGAAAAATGTGTATTGATTACCGTCATTTTGATGGGTGTTTGTGTTCTCTGTGTAATTTTGTGTTTCCTAGATTATGTCTTGTTTATTTTCTTCTCATTGCCCCTAGGGTATAGTTGTTTCTCTCTCTGCTCCCTGTATTGCTTCCAGTATTCTTTGAAGGGCTGGTTTTGTGGACATGTATTCTTTCAGGCTATTCATGTCATGGAAGATTTTTCTGCCCCCCCTCAACTGTAATAGACATTTTTGCTGGGTATAGTAATCTGGGTTGGCATCTATTGTCATGTAGAACTGGAAATATCTTGGTCCAGGCTCTTGTGGCTTTCATAGTTTGCATTGGTAAGTCAGCTGTAATTCTGATGGGCTTTCCTTTTTATGTGACCTGCTGTTTTTCTTTTGCTGCTTTCAGTATTCTCTCTTTGTTTTGTTTCTATCTCTTTTGTGAATTCATTCAGAAGTTGAACCCTATCTTCTTTTAGATCTTTGGTTTGTTCGTTTGTGTTTTCTTTAAATTTGTTGAATTCCTTGACCATGTTTATGATTGTTCTTTTAAATTCAGTGTCCTGGGTTATCTCTAGGGGGTTCTCCTTGTAGAAATCTTCTACAGGATGGTGGGCTTTGGTGGGGACATAGTGTTTTGTCTTTCCATTTTATTATTCTTTCCTTGTGGTTTTGGCATGTGAATTTATCTTGTTGTTTAAGATTCTTATATGAGAATTAAGTTGATGTATGCTTCTGTTTGTATTATCTGGGTGCCTAGATCCTTTCTTTATTGATTATGTAAAGCTGGTTGGTACAGGGTTCAGGTTCTCTCAGGCTTATTTTAGAGGGAACTGATGGCTTCAGATCAGATATTCGGGGGTACCCACAGAAGCCCAATTCAGGTTTCAGTCAGGTGCATTCAGGCTTCCTTTACCATGTGGAGGCAGGATCCAGGCTTTTTCAGGCAGTCCTGTGAGTTGTCAACCCTATGCCGGAGGGAGGTCAGAGGGGGTCCAGAACTCAGCACTCTCTAGTGGTCTGCTGAGATCCCAGCCTTAGTGTACCAAAGCCAGATCTGCCTTGGGGCCTTGGGAGGGACCTCACAAAGTCCCAGGTAGGGGGATGGTATGGTGCAATTAGGGGAGGCTCACCACCAAGTGGAGGCAGGATCCAGGGACTGTCAGGCTGTCCCCTGTGTTCTCAGACCCTCTGGTAGTTGGAGGCCAGAACCCTGGACTCTCTGGAGGTGTGCTGAGCTCTGAGCCTGCGCTACATATCTTAATAGAAAATAATCACAAAAGAAGAAGTAAAAAATATCTTAAAATGTGTCCAACATTCATAGCAATTGAGAAAATGAAAATGAAAATTACTTGAAGATTTCCCCTTAACCCAGTGAACATGGTTGAGATAAAAAACAAAACAAAACAAAACAAAACACCCCAAATGACTACAAATGCTGGCAAGAATTCAGGAAAAGGGGAACACTTACTCATTGCTGGTGGGATTTCAGATTGTGCAGCCATGATGGAAATCAGTGTGGAGGATTCTCAAAAAACTAAAAGTAGACCTGCCATATGACCCAACTATATACCTGCTTGGAATATAGCCAACCAACTGGATATCCCAACACAGCAATACCTACTAAACCATGTTCATCAATGCTCTTTTCACAATAACCAGGACATGGAAACAACTTAAATGTCCTTGACTGATGAATGAATAATGAAAATGTGGTACATACACACAATGGACTTCTATTTGATTGTAAAGAAAAATGAAATCACTAAATTTGCAGGTAAATGGATTAAATTGGAAATATTTTACTGACTGAGGTAACTCAGACCCAGGAAAACAAATCCTGCATATTCTCTCTAATTTGTAGTGTTTAGCCCTGAAGTTTTAGATGTGAACACAAAACCTGAAGGAAATGCAGAAGCCAGGAAAATAGAAAGGGACCATCAGGAGAGAGAAGGCACTATAGAGAGAGGGATAGTAGGACATAAGTGCTATCAGAGGGGAAATGGGAGAAGGGGTGCAGTTTAACAGGGGAGGGAGGAAGCATAACATAGGAGAGGGAGGAAGATGAGATAAATAATACAAAGGATGTCTGAAAAAGACATGGAAAAACCAATTATTTCATAAGTTGACTTAAAAATACATATATAATGTATGTGTATGTGTGTGTGTACAGTAAAAGGCTATCCAACAAAAATCCCAGTGCCAGGCATTGAAACATCCCTTCAAGTTTTTGGTCAGGGTATTTCATTGCTTCCTAGAAGAGGGTAAGACTCTATTGCTGGAGAAACCATATATTAAGGACATAAGACTTAGAGAAACAGAGCTGGCAAAGACCTGGAAGTCTCCTCCTTGAGGTCTAGCTCTCATAGTATCAGAAGGTGCTATGAAAGCTGCCAAAGGAGAAAAGCAATCAATCATCTTACCCAGCTATAAAGCCTACAAATCACAAGACTGACCAGACCAGAAAAATATCTCTAATGGTCCAATGTTGCAGGTTTCCACATGGGTCCAGCCCATGAGGGACTGCAGGGAGCGGGGGTTCTGGCAGAAGTGGGGGTGAGTGGCATGGAGTCAACACATAGACACCAGGAGTCGGGTGGAAGCAGGCACTAGGCAAGGTGCTGCAGACTCGTTTATTGCTGGGAAGTGCAAGCTTTATATATCTCTCCCCCTGCCCCCAGTGTCCCATAAGTTGGTGTGTCACTTCCTGATAGATCCCCTCATCCGGGCAGATTGTAGTTTGGCTATTTTGTGGAAGTGTGGGCTGTGCTGTCAAAGCAGAAGCTGTGCTCCCTAGTGCAGCCTGTGCCTAGGCCTGGCACTTCCTCTCCTACATATCTCCCTTTTTTTATTATAGAAAGGTCAGTGGGAGCTGAGGTTCTTTGCCTCGACATAGTTGACCCCACCTCAGAGAACACCCAGCTTGATGGACTATGCCTGTCTTAGGTTGTCCTGACCCTCAGGATCTTACCTGTCATTGACTACCAACCCTCAAAGGGTGTGACCTCTGGCATGACCATGTGAGGGAGGAAGAGGGCAAGAAATTACACAGCTGCTTCTTGGATGTCAGCAAGCCAGACCTGCTGGACCTCAGGGGAGTTTTGTAGAGGCAAGGTGTCTCCAGACTGCCAGGAAGGAAGCCTGCGGGCATCCATTATAATCCGTAAAGGGGAGCATATCTGCAGGAGTGAGCGGGAGGCTGTGTTCCCATGGAATAGGAAAGTGCAATGTGGTGGGAAATTTATAGGTGGGAAGGCACCAGGTCCATGGAGGATGCTTGACTCTTGGTGGGGGGAGGGGTTGTGGCCCCAGGGGAGGAGAAGGACACTGTGGTCTCAGAAGTGTCTTTTACTAAGGGCCTGAGATCAGATTTTGAGGCCCCATAAGGAGCCCTGGTTTCGGTTTCCATGAAAGTCGCCTGTTGTAATGTTAAAGAGGGAGTGACAGCGAGAGACATTAGGGGAGGAGGGGTTAAGGACTGGGCTGAAGCAGAGCAATCCTGCAAGGGACCATGTGCCATTTATGGGAATGGACGCATGAATGAATTCCATGGTGGGGAGACCAAGGGATTCATTAGAGAACTGGGAAAGTGGGTGACTGTTCATCTACAGGGAGGATCAGAGGTGGTAAGGGGACCAGTGCCCAGAGATCTGAAGCCTGGGAAGGAGCACAGCCAAAGGACAAAAGGGTGCCAAAGATAATGAAGCCAGAAAAGGATGTCATGGCTTATCAAACTTGCACTCTGGCCCAGTCTCCAGCTGGCTGGATGTCTCTTGATGGAATCCAGATGGGGGTTGTAGCAGAAGGGTCCATAAAATCTGTCTTGTTCTCCCTCTTACTTACAGGGCTGAGGGATGCCCCGGGTGGAGTTTAAAGGAGCCAAGTCCGATTGCGGCCACGACCTACAATCTTTTGGCCAATGAAATCCCTTTTTGCATTTGGGGCAACAGGTCTTGGGACGAGTTCCATTGTTCAGGCAGTGCCTGCAGAAGTGTCTTGTCCTCCAACAGTTCCAGCAGTCATCTTTTGAATTAGAAGGGGTGGGCCTTCTGTGTAATAAAAGCACCTCTAAGGAGGTGGCCAGGGCCTCGATGGGCCCTGTCCTGGGGTCTAGGTCTCTAGTGGCAAGGACCCATTTATGAATATCATCATTGCAGACAGGCACGATAGCATTGTGGATAGGGGTATTTAGGCCCTACCATGTCAGTTGTTTGATAAGCATATCATGGGTGGATCCAGACTCCACCCTCCCTTCCACTGCTCTGGTTACATGGGCGAGGAAGTCCCCTGGCTGCTGAATCAAATTGTGGAAGAATGCCTGTGGGTCACGGGGGGAGCAACACTTAAGGGCCTTGAAGGCCAGGTCACTAACTTGTTGGTAGTAAGCATGAAGGCCAATAGTGGCCTGGGAAATGGGGTCAATATATTGTCCACATCCTGTGAGCATATCCAGAGTATTATTAAGGCCATATTGAAGGTTGAGACGTGCCTGATTTTGAGCCTGATCTTCATAAGCTGAATGCCAGCTCAGGAAGACTGACGGTTCCAAAACCACCTTTAATAAGTTATACCAATCGTAATGGGTCTGTAATTGCATGGCCCATTGGCAGAAAACTTGCTCAAAATATGGGGAATTGGGTCCTGATTCATTGGTGGCTTTGTGGAAGAGTGCAAGGTCTGTGAGAGTGGTGGGCACCCATGACTGTTGTGCAGCATTTGGGCTGACATTAATTAACTGGAAAGGTGGACAATGGTCAGCAAGGGGCAGCAAGGGGTGGGCGGGTCATGGGGGGTATAATGAGTGGGAGGTGTGTCGAGCAGGCAGAACGTAGTTCCTTCCAGGGGTACTGGGGTGGTGGTGTCTCCAATTGTTGTAGCTTTGAAAGTAGGGTCTGAGGTAGAGGCAAGGGGGCCCCTTCCTCATCTGGATCAACCTTAGGGCTGGTTCCCACATCAAGGCCAGTGGGGGTTGAAGTAATGGCAAGGTCTACACTGGCCTGATCCTGACAATACTTACTGTGGGCTGAAATGACTTCTTCAGGGGAAGGAGGACTTAAGGCTGGCAATGATGGCCAAAAGGATAGGGACGAATGAGGCAGGGGGAATGACTCCCGATCCTACTTCCCTTTTTCAGGCCAAGAAAAGGACCCGCATCCAAAGGTCAGGATCCCACATATTCTCGGGAGAGACCCAAGGGGCCAAGTTAGTGGCTTCATCCCAGAAATTTTCAATACCTTTTGGTTTAAGTGTCAGTCCCTGAGTTCTAAGGAGTGATTTGAGCACTGCCATTTGTGGCTCCTTGCACTGTGGTGGTAGGTTGCCCATTGTGGGAAGGTCCCGTGAAGGGAAACTCGCTGCAAATGTAAAAGGCAAGGGTGACTACCAAGAGGGCATCAATGAAGCAAACAAGGACCGTGAGCCACTCAGACATAAACTGTCCTGACATGAAAAGGTGTATTGGATCCAAATGTCTTGTGCTGAGGGACTTCTGAAGGCCATGACACCTTTGGCTGTATGCTCACACAGTGTCTCTGGGACAGGAAACAGGATGACCCAGAGCCTGGGCTCTGAGTTTGGGGTGGATCAGCCCTTATGTGAACTCACTGGGACGAGCCAAGGAGTAAAAGGTGTCGATGTGGCCTTCGGGACCATGTGGCGGAGTGTGCCTTCCTGATTTAACAACAAATATGACAAACAGGGTAGAGGGGACAGAAGAGGGGGCCACTCGCTCACCTTCGAGCAGCTGAAGGGACAGACAAAACCCGGGCCTACTCACCAAATGAACCAAAGTTGGGGGCGTTGCCAATGCTGGGGGGCCGGGAAACTTGTCCAGGCACCAGCTGTTGCAGGTTTCCTCGTTGGTCCAGCCCACGAGGGACTGCAGGGAAGGAGGGTTCTGGGAAGTGGGGGTGAGCGGTGTGGAGTCAACACACAGACACTGGGAGTCAGGTGGAAGCAGGCACTAGGCGAGGTACTGCAGACTCATTTATTGCTGGAAAGGGCAGGCCTTATATATCTCTCCCCCTGCCCCCAGTGTCCCATAAGCTGGTGTGTCGCTCCCTGATAGATTCCCTCATCCAGGCTGCTCGTGTCATCAGTCTCTAGGTCCAGGGATAGATTAGATTGGCTCTTTTATAGAAGTGGGGCTGCACTCTCAAGGTGGAAGCTGTGTTCTCTGGTGAGGCCTGTGCTTATGCCTGGAACTTCCTCTCCTACAAGATACTTTATATATATGCATTAAATTCTCAAAAGAATTTAAGGCTTGCTCTAAAAATATGGGTGAATGAAGTTGTATAACCATGATATTCTTTTATTAAGGGCTGGTGAGGTGGCTCAGTTTGTAAAGGCACCTGTTACCAAGACTGATTACCTATGTTAGATCCCTGGAACCTACACGGTGGAAACAGAGAACCCACTCCCACAGGTTGTCTTCTGGCCTCCACAGGTTGTTCTCTGGCCCCACAGGTACACTATGCATATGTGACCCCTAACTGAATAAATGTAATAAAAATAAAACAGATATTGTTCTATTGAAAATATAGTGTATATTAGTTTTAGGGAGAACTTATTGAATCATGTGCGTGATTATTTCTAAGAGTGTAGGATAGTCTTTAGAGACACTACAGATTCAGAGTGATAATTTCTCTTGCTCATTCTCTTCAATCTCTCTCTTCCACTGTGCATTTTTTTCTTTTTGTGTGTGCTTCCTGTAATAGAGGAAGCTTCCTATAACATTGTGAATGGAATGACTGTAAAGCCACAGGGATCATCAGCTTAGTATCATCCCAGTCTCATGACCCATGACTGGGGAAAGAAATGATGTCCATGTATATAATTTCACAGATTGATTCTGATTACCCTAAATTGGATCACCTAGTAATTTTCAGGCCGAATATTTGGTCAAAGGGTTGGGGTTCTGTGTCAGTACTTGCTTTTGGTCTGTGCTGTGTGTTTGAAGGCATGGTGAGGTGTCATGGCTGCAAGCCTGTAGTCACAGAACAGAGTAGCACTGCTAGCCATGCTAGGATCAAACTCATAGAAGTAGTAGTTCCAGGTTCTTACTAAATGGTTCTAAACATACTCAGTGCTAAGCTTTGTGAATCTTCTCAAACTTTCACAATGTGTATCTAAATATCTCTGATACTCTTTTTTCTGAGGGACCTTAAGCTAAGATGACTATGTTTCTTATAGCTTAAACATGACTTTTGGAAGTCTTTCTTCCAGTGCACTGAAGAGAGTTGCTGTTATGAGTAGATTAACTTTGACATTTGGAAATGTCAGAGGTGATTTTGATTACGGTAACACTGGCCAACACATTTCACTATACAGGATGCTGTTTACTGAGGGCTTGTATGTTCGTGACACTATCAGGTATCTTCTCCTCCTGTTCTGGTTTAGCAAATAGGTTTAAGCTTTGAAGCAATTCACTCCTTACAAAGCAATTATCATTAGAAAATGTCACTGCATTAATTGTAGGGAAAATAAGCATAGAGATCTGATTAGTGACTGATTTAGGAAAGGAGAGCACTACATCAGTACAGAAGATTGTCAGGAATCCAGTTATTAAACACATTTATTTGAACAATGGAGTGGTTACTAGGATTCTCCAAGGTTCTAGACGTATCCAATAACAATAAAAATAACTTAAAATCTTTACTGAAAATGTTCTTTGGTACATATTTTAAATGAAATATGTTCTTGAACATAAATACAAACTGAATTAATTATCGAATGATAGTTATTGACTACTCAGAAGGACCAGGTCTTTGACAACTCCTTTACAGATCCAGTATTATTACATTCTAATATTCCTAGAGCATGTATATGTATATATGTATATACACATACTATTTTCATTTTTATTGTGCAAATGTAGACTTCGGAGACAAGTTTTGTAAATCTTCCAAGATCACCCCAATGAAACAGAGTGAAATTTTATATACAGATACATTTGACTCAATTGGTCATAGGCAGATGAAGTTTCCAAATTTTGCATGTCCCTGTTACTGGGATCTTGCAGAAAACAACCGTTTCATTATTCATGTATAAAGTTGGTGATCAATAAAATTAAATTGAATGGAAGGCAATTGTTTCTGTAGGTCAGCCACATAAAATTTGCCTTTTGATATAGACCCGGAGGTACAATGATAGCTAAATATTGGCTCATTTTTCTTACTTCAAAGTCTATTGTTTGGTTTAGTCCTGCAGACGTAGAGAGATGAGTAACTTGACTGTACTCTGGAAATACATTGAAATTCCATTGAAGTAAGGTTGTCAGGTTTAGTGAATGAAAATATAGCTTGCATTTGAGTTATTATCTGACTTGGAATTTGGTTGGACAGCTCTCATCTGGCAACCTTAATTTGGCTACTTCCAACTTGAAATGATTTGATGTCATACAAAAAAATAAGTCTTACTGATAGAAATTAAGTGTAGAAACTATTACTAGAATAGAAAGACTTGTTAGAGAAAATAGGATCAAATCTGAGGGCAAGCAGAGAGACTGGTGTTTGGGAAACCAGTGAGTACTGCAAAACTTAAGCTGGGGTGATGGAGATGATGAGGTAGTCACAGATAACAGAGGAAGGTTTCCTTTGTACAGCAGTTGGGATAACCATAGTGGATCATCAATGATCATAGGTGTCCCAAAAGGCTTTATACAGAGAAAGTCTGTTTTAGAAGCAGAAACCTTCTCTGCTAGAATGCTGTACACATACGAGAAAAGCTCATTGCTTCTATTTATAGATATGCATCCAGTTAAGGATGTCTCCTGCTAGTGATATTCACTGAAAAAAATATTATTATATGATACACTTAGATCAAAATATGGTTTAATATACACCCACCTGCAAACAAATCTAAGGAAGGAAGACAAAATTTAATTTAGTATGGTCTCACCTGTCAGAGACACTTGAGCATGGATCTATGAACAAGAAAATGAGAATATAGTACTCTCATTCTCTCTCTCTCTCTCTCTCTCTCTCTCTCTCTGTTTTCCCATAAACATCAATCTTAGATAAAATTTGAATTGTCCCAGCTCTCCCCTCATTCATTGCTAATGAACTTCCACATCCAATTTCAGCCATGGCACGTGACCCTTGGTCCCTCTTCTGTTCACAAGCTCAGCCAGGCTTTTCTGATCACTCTCTGGCTCTAGACTTCACATTTTTCTTATGAGACTTTATATCCTGGATGTTCATAAATCAAATTATGCTAGATAATTTGAGGATATTACATATACAAGAAAGATAATAAAATTAGAATGCTGTAAGTCAAATTTCAGAGGGTCGTCTGTAATATACTACTGCTTGGAATTCTGAAAATGATAATTTCATAGACATTAGTGAATAAAGAATTAGTTTTTAAAAGTCATTAAATCACTATAACCCCATCAACCAAACACATCAGCAGTTAGATAATCATTGCTCATTCTTGAATTTTCTTGCACAAGTGTTCTGAAAATTGCTTAAAGAATAAGCAAACACTATATGAAAGTCAATCACTAGAAAATTAAGTCGAACTTAGTGTGACTGAGTCACTGTGACAGAAGTTAATGCTTTATTTTTGGTGAATTATAAGGCAAATTCATAAGGGAACATACTGAAATATTTGCTGGAATAATGTCAAGTCAAGATCCCAGTGGTGTGGACCAAATTGCAAATCATAGTTTCTTCTTATAAAAATGGCATCACCTGTAGGACAAAGTCTTTTTGTCTCTCAGCTTTCTCCTCCTACTTTATGTGTCACCTAAACCGACCTTCTCATCTACTCATTTCCTGACTCTAAGGGGTCTTTCATCCTGATTTTTCTACAGTCCATTTCCACAGTTCTCACCCCACATAACCTACTTAACTCTCATCTTTGTGCACCCTCTGCTTTTATCTCTGTGGTAAGACTCATCCCAGAACAAAATAACTACTTCTTTACTTGTGCATCTTCCCTGCTCATCTTTGGGTTCCCATGGAAAGAAAGGGCACCTTTTCTCCATTGTAAATACAAGACATAGGAAATTGCTCAGCTCCCAGTTCTAATTGAAAAAAAAAAAAGTTGCATTAAGGGCCAGAAGAAATGGGCAGACCTAGCTGCTGCTGCTTGGAGAATGTCCAGATGGTGGAGAGAGGTTGATATTCTGAGAATACACACAGCTGCCCAATGACAGCTTCTGAGCTTGCCCTGTATAACATTAAAACAGGACTACTTTCTTTTTTTGTACACACACACACCTGTGTGTGGGCATGCCGCATGTGCACACACACTTCTCCCTATCTGTACCTACAATCCATTTCCACAATTCTTCCTCCTGCAAGTGGTTGAGGAGAGGAGTTTTGGGTTGTGTGAAGTGGAAGGTGTGGATAGAATCAGATTTCTTGAGGCCCTCTGGGTGAATAATTTGGAAAACAGCTGCCTTTCATGTCTCTATTTTAGATTCCACAACATGGGTGTTATATTTTTCTGGTGTCTTGTTCTCTCTCTCTCTCTCTCTCTGTCTCTGTCTCTCTCTCTCTCTCTGTCTGTCTCTCTGTCTCTCTCTCTGTCTCTCTCTCCCTCCCTCCCCCCCCCCTCTCTCATTTTCTCTTTGTGACTATTTTGGGAAAAAGAAAAAGGTGTATTTATTCATTCCACTTAAAAATATTCAGTTTTGTTTTGTGCGTGTAAATATTTGACTGCATGAATACATGTGTGCCTGGTTCCTGCAGAAGCCAGAAGAGGGACTTTAGATCCTCTGGAACTGGAGTTACAGATGGTTGTGAGCTGCCATGTGGGTGCTGGGAACTGAACCCAGGTCTTCTGAAAGAGCAGCAAGTGTTCTTACTATTAAGTCATCTTTCCAGGTCCTCATTCCACTGTTTTCTTTTTTTTTTTCTGTCTTTTTGAGACAGGGTCTCCCTGTAGCCCCAGCTGTCCTGGAACTCACTGTGTAGACCAGGCTGGCCTTGAGCTCACAGAGGTCTGCCTGTCTCTGCTCCTGAGTGCTGGGATTAAAGGCATGCACCACCAGACCTGGCTGCCACTATTTTTTTAATTAAGAATTTTTGCTGTTTATTATTATTATTTATTATTATTAATTACTATGTATGTGAGGGCACTTGCCACAGTGCATGTGTGAATGCCAAAGGACAACTTCGTGGTGTCATTTCTCTCTACCTTTATGTGGATTACAGAAATTGCACTCAGATCTCCAGGTTTAGATGACAAACACCTTTACATGTTGAGCCATCTGACTGGCCATCATTTCACTATTTTTAAAATGGCTTTTTCTGCTATAATTCTATTCAAAAATCACCAATAGATTCAAGAAATACCCATCAAAATATGAATATCACTTTTCAGAAAAATAAATCCATAAATCAATGGAATTATAAAGTTCGCAAATAGGCAAATCAATCTTAGGCTCAAAGAATGAACTTGGAGGCATCATATTATCTGTTTTCCAGACATACCATTTATTGTAGGGCTGTAATAACCATAACAGCATGGTACTTGAGCCCCCACTCCAATGTATATAATAGAGAAGCCAGAGGAAATCCAGTTGACTTCTGACAAAGGCTCCATGAGCAATCACTGGAGAAAGGACAACCTCTTCAGGAATCAGGGCTGGGGTTGATATCCCTATACCGAAGGGTGAAACCATACACCAAGGTCAATTAGCAATGGATCAAATACCAAATGTAAGACCTGAAACTAGAAAACTACTAGGAACCCCCCCCTAAGAAAAAGACTTTAAGAGTTAAGTATAAGCAAATAACTCTTTGAATATGACTCCAAAACATAGATATCAAGAGCACAGATCCTTGGGGTGAATATGACCAAAATACATTGTATGTAATTCTGAAAGAAAATAAAAATTACTTGAAAAAGCACAAATCAACAGATGGGATTAGATAAAACTAAGAAGCTTCTTAATAGTAAAGGAAACAACCCACAGAGCAAGGAATAATCTACAGAATGGGAAAAATATTTGTAAACTATTTTAACAAAGTATCAATATTCAGAGTATATAAATCCCCAAACTCAGCAACAACTGAGTAATAATAAATAGGTAAATAAGAGGAGTAAAACTGGGCAAATGATTAAATAGATACTTCTGAATAAAAAGGTTATACGAATGATCAACAAGTACATGGAAAAAATAATCAACACCCCTAGCCACCATGGAACTGCAAAATATGAACCTCAATGAGACATTATCTCACCCCAGTCAGAATGACTATTACGAAAAATAACAAAACAAAAACCCAACCTAACAAATGGTGCTAAAATGCAGGGAAGAAGAAACTTATACATCATGAGTGAGATACAAATTAGTAAAGTCATTACTGAGAAACATACAAAGGTTCCTCAATCAATTAATTTTTAAAAATTAATGTTTAAGTTAGCATATGAAACAGTGGGTTTCACTGTATCGTTTCTGCTCTTTCCATCTCTCCCTTACTGCCCCCTCTGTCCCTTTGCCCCCATCTTGTGGACACTCTTCCTCTCCCACAATAGCCCCTCTGCTGCTTTCTTCCTCTGCTCTAAAGTTTACCTCCTGTCTTCTTCTGAGTATATGGTCAAAGCAAATGGAATCATCTTGTCAAAGAGGAGCTTGTAAGTATTGTATTGTATTGCATGGAGTACCATTTTCAATGGCAAGGAATCTCATAGGGAGATGATTAAATTTTCTAAAAGTGGAATATATATATGTATATGTATATATAAAAAAGGAAATATTAGACAGCTGTAAAGGAGATGAAATATTGTCATTTATAAATCTTGTCATTTATAACAAGATGGACAGAACTGGAGGACATCATGTTCAATGAAATAAGCTCTACACAAAAGAAAATTTTACTTGTTTTGATTCATGTAGAAGCAAAAATAGCTGGATTCGAAATTAATAGATGCTAGGAAGAGTAGAGGGTTAGGAGAATAGAGGTTGTAAAACAGATACCAAATTCTCCAGCTAGGAGGAACAAGTTTTAGTGTTTTAAAGCACAACAGCATTACCTGTAGTTCCCATCAACTTGAGAAACAAGAAGAGTTCGAAGTCCCTGGACATAAGAAATGGTAAATATTTAAGAACTAGAAATATGGGTTTGGACATGGGTGAACATACATACATGTATACCTAACACTCAAACACATAAAATAAAAATAAATAAAAAGTTTTAAAAAATAGAAATATGGGGCTGGAGAGGTGGCTCTGCAGTTAAGAACACTTGCTGTTCTTGCAGAAGACCCGGGTTCAAATCCCAGCGCCCACATAGCAGCTAACAGCTGTCCATATCTCTAGTTCCAGGGGCCTGCCAGCCTCTTCTGTCCTCTGTGCCGTGTGCACTTGCCTACATGCAAGCAATATAAATATACATAAAATAATAAATAAATAATAAAAATAGAAATGTGAGAAGTCTGACTTGACTGTTACATATGGCATAACTACATTTAATTATAACACTGCTGCATAATTGCATACAATTATTGTGTCAGTTAAAAAGAAAACATTAAGGGGCTGGAGAGATGGCTCAGAGGTTAAGAACACTGGTTGTTCTTGCAGAAGACCTGGGTTCGAATCCCAGCACCCATATGGCAGCTAACAACTGCCCAAAACTCCAGATCGAGGGGATCCAACAGCCTCTTCCGACCTCTGCAGCCATTGCACGACACAGACGCACTTACCTACATGCAGGCAATACACATACACACATAAAATAAAAAATTTTAAAAAGTTAATAAAACATTAAAAATACTTGGCACGTTTCTTGCACATATTCACAGAAACAGAACTAATTCACGGGAGGGATCTGACACACTCAACAAAGGGATGTTAAGGTAATGGAAGTGACCCCAAATGCTTCTGAATCGGCATTTATTTAGCTGGGACAAGGAAGCATTAGAGAGGCATTCTTATTTCCATTTTACCTGCAAGTAACATAAAACTGAAACAAAACTACTGAAAATATCAGCACAGGAATGATTGACTGAAAATTGTTAACTGATTGTTTTAGATCACTTAGGGACCCACAAGTATGTCTCATGCTATGACGGCAAGTCTCCTTGGCTGAGAAACTCAGTGTGCTATGTGAAAGCGGGGAATAGGGAAGGAGCTCATGAGAGAAAACCGAAAGTATCTGTTACAACTACGTAGTGACCAAGGTCCTAGCTAACTCTCAGGCTTTATTTTTTTCTATCAGTCTCGTAGATATACTTCTTATTCAGTTTATACATATTAAAATCGTTATATCTTACTGAATTGTTTTGCATTTTAAAGATAACAAAATACTTTGAAATTATATTCTCAGTTCTAATGCATAACTGAGCTCTGGAAAAAAGTAATATACAAAGTAATAAAACTTTAAGAAAAATTATGCTTTTTAGTGCAATTTTAACAAGAAAAAAGTCCATGTGTGTTGATCACCTGATAATTATTTCTTTTGTTAAAGATTTATTATGCTATTTATTTATGTGTATGTGCAAGTCAGTGTATATGTATATTGCATGTGTTTGGGGCCTTTGGAGTCCAGAAGAAGGCATTGGGTCCCTTGGATCTGGAGTTACAGGGGGTTGTGAGCCTTCTAAAGTGGGTGCTAGGATCTGAAACCAAGTCCTCCACAAGAGCAACAAGTACTCCTGTTTGCCGAGCTATCTCTCCAGCCTTGATGTCATGGTTTCTTATCTAGTCTGTGTGATCCAGTGTAGTTTTCCCTCTGTGTTTCTCATACCAGAGTCTAAAAAAACCCTCTTTAAAATATTTATTGGTATTTTATCTGTATAAGTTTTTACCTGCATAAATGTAAATGCACCTGTTAGGCAATGCCCAGAGAGACCAGAAGAGGGCATTGAATCTCCTAGAACTAGAATTAAGGATGGTTGTTAGATGCCATGTGGGTGCTAGAAACTGAACCCTGGTCTTCTGCAAGAGCAGTCAGTGCTCTTTACTGCTGAGCCATCTCTCAGATCCCTAAAAAAAACTCTTAAAAACATAAAGAGGTCATTCTGGGCATGGTGGTGCTTGCCTTTCATCCCAGCACTTGGGAGGCAGAAGCACATGGGTCTCTGTGACTTCGAGGGCAGCCTGATCTACATAGTGAGTTCCAGGCCAGCTGGACCTACAGGGAGACCCTATCTCAAATAGACAATGTATAAAGAGGTCAGATTATGACCCACTCCTATTCTTGACTGAAACTTTTGGGGGATTTCTAATTACAATTAGGATAGAGAGCAAAATCTTTCACATGGATATCTTATTATTTAGGGTTGCCGTAATGATCGTCATAGATGGAGTGATTATGTTGTGGAAATTTACTTTATCACAGTTCTAGAAGTTAGAAATCTAAGATCAGGGTGTAGCTGGGTTGGTTTCTTCTCTAGCCTCTTCCTGGCTTATAAATGGTGGTCTTCTCTCTGTGTTGGTCTCTATCCTAATCTCTTCTTGCAAGGGTATCAATCAGAATGGCTTAGGACCTGTTCTCAATGACTTTTCTTTTCTTCCGTGATGCCTCTATCTCCAAATATAATCACATCTGAAGTAAGAGTATTAAGGCTTCAGCATATGAACTATGAGAGATGGGATTCAGTCTAGAACTGAATAGCCTGTAGCATTTGGCTTCTGTGTCTGTATGTTTGGAAGCTTTTGAAGTTCCTATAAAAGGACGCCAGGAGAACTTCCTAAACAAACCTTCAGGGCCAGGAACATGCCATCTTTATAGTCTTAGTAATGTTTCAAAGGGAATAGCTCAAAAACTCTGTCAATACTGGGTGGCTTGTGTAGTGATCAGTTTGTAAATGCTGGAATTGTCAATGATTCTGTTGAAACACTTCGCTCCAAGAAGAATGTGTTTCAAACATTAAAGTGAGCTCTGTTGCTTGTGTTAAATAGAATAGTTAGGGACAGTTGCCGTTTTTGGAGTGATACACAGTTTTCTTGTCAGTAGTCTCCGTGTTTCAGTACTCTTCAGTTTATTTCTCAATACTTTTTCTTGACTTTGGATAATTTCTTTAGACTTAGCTGAGGGAAACTAGTATCTTTTTTGATATGTTATTGATCCAGATCTGTACTGCTTTTTAACATGTGAGCCATTTTGATGTCCAAGCATGTCAGGGCTGTTTGTTGCTGTTTTTGTTACAGCCATCACCTGTCAGAACAGTGACTGACATTTGTCTACTGCAGCACAATAAGTAATTTGAGGGTTCCTATTCCAGTCTGCAAAACACTAGAAGCCATGATTGTAGACCTGCAAATCCATATCACAGGCATGTGTTCCATAATGTATTTAGATATCCCAGAGCAAAGTACCTTCCGCCCTTTAATTAAGAAATTGATATTCAATTTTGATGTTATTTGAAGAGTTCATCCTGAATCTAGTGATTGTCAACAACACGGATTTTGGAAGTACCACTACTAAAGTTGGAGATGTAAACTGAAAAATTAGATTGTTAAACTAACAGACAGAGAAGGTGACAAGGAGATAAGGCTAGCTTGTCATGTACTGCGAACTGGACCAATCACGTCACCTTGTGAGTGAGGGAATCTCATCTTCTGAGTAGAACTCAGATTGACAGGGAACGGTGTGTAAGCTGCTCTTTGTGGTGTAAGTGAATAGGAAGATGAGCAGAATGTTGTTCTTAAGTTGCAGCTAATGCTGAAAGTGAGAAAAGAGATGCCGTGTGTCTTATATTCTGATAAGATCTGCCCTTTACTCACTAAGAGTTGGGATCATGTACTCTACACCCATCTCTCATTCAGTTCCCAAGATGCTTAAAGAAAGGCCTGTGAATGAGCCCTGGAGGATGCTCCAATTTAGATGCCAGTAGCAAGCACAGTGCTTGTGGCAAGAGGCTGTTCTCTTCCCTTTTAGAATCAGGGAGAAGGGGCTGAAGGTCCCAGAGAAAGGCCAGATTGTGATTGGGGATGTGTACAAGGAAAAGCGTCTGGCCTCATGCTTAGAGAACGGCTGGATCTGCTCTTGTTTCTTATCAGATCAGGAGAAACACTGCAGTGGGAAGAGAGAGGAGGTAAATTTGCAAAGGTTCTCATAGATCTAATGGGCAGCACAGATGATAGTCAGCATCAAAGTACTCACCAAAATTATCCACCCAGACTGGCAATTGGCCAGTGTGTGCATGGAGGACTGGGTGTGGGACTGTGGGATGTTGAAAAAAATGTAATTAGAACCAGGTAGTTTCACTTCAGGGAACTCTGCAGTGGGTAGTCCCTGGAGGACTATTCAGATGTTTTGAACTATTCAGATGTAACCATGAGAGGCAGTCTGGGTATGGACAGCTGTTGTACACAGAACAGGACGACTAGATCAGTGTCAGCCCTGGACACCCAGAACTGACAGGCAGCTTTATGAATTCATCCAGGTAAGTACAGGATATTTGTCCCCCAGAGATGAAAAGGAGGAGTATAATGGGAATAGTACACTCTTTCCAAATAGCCAGACAGCCCAACATTTAGGAAAGGAGTGCTTGGATTTACCTATGAGTTCCAGTTTTACAAAGGATTGAGCCAAGTCTAAATGTTCAAAAGTGTGTGTGAGAGGAACAAAAATTTTAAAATGTCACTAAAGAATAGATTGGTCAAAGAGCATTCAGAAACGGGAAAGAAGTTATAAATGATTTCTTCTGCCTAACTCAGAGTTAAGAATCAATGCACTGTCACATTTCACAAACCCCTTCTTGCTTTGGACTGTGGGTATGAGTGCATTTTCCCTCAGCACTCTGTGAGGCAGGCCTGCTGCATAACAGAAGCTGACAAGGATCAATGTGCCTTTGTGCATTTAGTAAGCACACCACATGATATTGCTTCTATCTAAATGAGTTCCGATGGACTAGGAAGGAGGCACCAAGTCTAACTCACCACTTTTCAGGAATCCATGATATCACAATCCCTCCAGGAGGGGTAATGAGGGAACTGGCAGATGTATTTTGTCTGACAAACGTGATGATTTACTGCTATTTTCTAAATTCTATCACGTGCTTTCTTATGTCTCAGCAATCACAATAAATCTATGTACACCTGCTTCCCCTCCTCAGTGGCATAAAGGCATATTAATTATGTGACCAGTGTGCCAAGAGGAGAAAGGTTTCATGATATTGTCTTCAAGTTTTCTCAGTCCTAAAATATAATGAATTATTTTGCCTATCCAAAAGCCAGACATTTATCCCAGGGAGCTAGATGCTGCTGTGTATTTTTATTCCTGACTTTGATTTCTATGTGCCAGTTGGCTTTGCACCCTCAGCTTTGTGATCTTTCTTATTGACACAGAATAACACGGAGATGCTTTTCTTCTCTCTGCCATCTGTCAGCAGGATGCCATTTGTCTTCAAAGCAGAACTCTTCCTCCTTTGCTCTTTCCCTGTTTCTGAGAGCTAAGAAGCTTTGATTTGGGGCACTGAGCTGTTTTCAATTAGCTCTTCTAATGGCTCTAGGCTTCCTGTCATTTTGAATAGTGTACATTGTGCTTTAATATTTTCATGTGCACCCTCTTTATCTTTACATATCTGGGTAAAAATTTTAAGCATCAGAACAGGAATGCGTCTTGCAGAGCTACATTTTGTTCCTCTGCCTAATTAACCACTTTATCATTACGGTTCTTGTTAGGCATTTCCTGGTGGTGTGGCGTACTGTCCTCTGAGCATAATAATCCTTGCTGTGTTAATCAGAGCAGCTGTGATTTACCCACAAGAGACCCTCAACATGACCAGGCCTGTTGATGTTCCCTCATAGAAGGAGGAGCAGGGGGTGTCCTCAGACATCACCTAAGAGTCTAGCCACTACCCCCTGCACCAGTTTCCCACTTGTATGCCATCCTGTCCCAGCTTCATGTGGTCTGGGGCCCTTAGAGAACAAAGAGAGGGTAGACGGTTAGCTGAAGGGGGACTCTGAATATGCAGCCATGGGAAGTCATCATCCATGTTGGGGTGAGACTTTTCAGTACTGCAGTTATTTTGGGGTCAACCATGCTCATATAAGTAACCCCTTACCCATGCTCCTATAATTAACCCTTTCAAATTTCTCATTGGTTCACCAAGCTAGATTTGGGTTGAAACATTACTTGGGTCTGTCACTGGTACCCCATCTACCATGAATAGAAATTTGTTCATGTCTCCCTGTGTGATTTCCAATACCTGGGAAAAGTTGGGTGTTTTATACTGAAGTAGCCCAAAATATTAAGATGTTGAAAAAAAACTCCACACATTAAAGTGTATCATATATTTAAAAAATTGTATTCTGAGTCAAAAACTTATTTTAATTAATTTTTAAATTTAAATTAAATTTAATTTGTATTTATTTATGTTTTTTTAAAGGTAGGATCTCCCTATGGAGCCCTGGCTGGCCTGTAATTCACTATGTAGACCAGACTGGCCTCAAAGGCAAGAAGATCTGCTTTCTTCTGCCTCCCAAGTACTGGGATTAAAGGTATCATGTGCCATTACACTAAGCCTGATTTGATTTTAATAAAAAGAATATGGAAGCTTAATGATCTTTTGTTAGGCACCCACAATGGTTATTCTTGATGGTCATCTTGATTGGATTTAGAAATGTCTAGAAGATTAGGAAAGTATGCCTTTGGGTGTATCTATGAGGTGTTTCCAGAGATTTAACTAAGGAAGAGAGACCTACCCTGAATATAGGTAGTCCCATCCCCTAAGCCAGTCATCAGATAAAATAAAACAGGGAAAAGAAGAAACCCTGTTGGATCAGGCAACTTAGTGCTAAGATGTGAGCTGCTCTGGTCTGCCACACCCTTCCCACTGTCCTAGACTGAAACCTCAGACCATGGGCATAAATAAATACTTCCTCCCTTAAAATCGTTCTAAGGTACTTGTCACAGTAGTGAAAGTCGAACACAGTGCTTATTCTCCTTAGGTTCCATTTTAGAGTCTTTAGATTTATTTACCACCCTTATTTCCCAAGAACCTAAAATCGGCCTGATTACTTTCTGGCGAATAATTTTTTGCTGACATGAAGTATGAATTTTAACAAACAAGCATACACAATACAAGTTTGCAAACTCATGTGAACTGACGAGATTTATAGAAATATGCCACTGCTCCCTTTTCCTGAGTGTTCTGGTCTCTATATCATCTTCCTGGCTTTTCCTATACACACCTCTCCCTTTAGACAGCAGGGACGATGCAAGCAAATCCATGCCGAAGCTAAAGTAAGTTGTCAAAGTTAAGTGATAAAGAATGGACTAGAAATACCGAGACAGCTAAATAGCATTGCAGGAAATGTTTTTCAGGAAGTTCCCAACATCAGGTTGGAAGAGTTTGAGTGGGAAATGAAATGACACTGGAATGAGACAGAGTAGCCACCTCCAAGAGATCATGCTAGGCAGAGTTGTGTGAGGTGAAGGGACACTGGGTGAGGATGTGAGTTACTTAGGATGGCATGTTTATTTAAAGATAAAGAGATAAGTGGACCTCAGCTGCATGGGGTGGGGGGGCTAAGGATATATAAGCTGAGAATGCCAGGAGGCACCTCTCTAGCCATTTTGTGTGGACTTTCCAGCACAGCTGTAAATGGGGGGGGTACCCAGTCTTCTGTAAATAACCCCTCACTCTGTTAGCAAGCCCAATAAACTAGTTAGGATTTAAATAAAACAAAAGAAACAAAAACAAACAAACAAACAAACAAACAACCCCCCCCAGACCTAATGGAAACCTTCATTGTTTAACCAAAGTTGACCCCATAGTGGCAAATCCAAATCTTTC
>NW_008360331.1:281295-331944 GCF_000622305.1 Nannospalax galili | reverse complement strand
AGTTAAGTGGAGCTGTTAGTATGGTTTCACTGAGAAACCCATAGTGCTGTTTTAATTCTTGTTTTTATTTATGCTGCCTTTGATATTTCATAACCCTATATGTTAGAACACTTCATCCATTCTCCACCATGCACGTGGAAAACATGCTTAAACTATCTCTTTTCGTGAAAAGTACTTTCTAATCATAAATAAATAGTTATCCAAGTCAATGACAAATTACAGCAGATCACATAAAAGAATTGAAAAGTCAAGATTAAGTGAGTGAAGAAAGCAAAAGCAAAATGATTGTACTCAGAAATGTAACTTATTGAAGTAAGAGAGGGTTGAACAAGACCACAATCTACTCCTGTATTCAAGTTACGGATTTTGCATTGCTCCGGTGAATAGTTTTTATGAGGGAGAATGTTGGAAAGAGATTAATAAAATGCTTTAAATGTGTAGAATTAAAACAGAAAATTTGCATATAATGTCAATTTCATATAACTAGCATTACCAGTAATAATCAATGAAGATGTTGCAAGTCAACAAATATAAAGGAATGCTACAATGTTTATAAATTCTGTCAGAACATGTGTTATAGATCAAGAGAATATGGTAAAACAACCTGCAAAAATATCCCCACAGAGAATACGTAAGCATAAATGGCTTAAATATATGTATATATTTATATACTGTGCTTTCGTTTTTTCAAAACTTGTATTAAATTATACATTCTTTTTCATCAACTCATAAATGGAGATACTGGGAACTTAGAAAAAGCAAGATCATTTCTACCCTTCAGAACAGCTGTTCAAATTCTGGGTTGGATTCTGTTAACAATTTCCCAGGGTGCTTATTAAAGTAGCAGATTATTGAATCTTGCAATAGATCCACTGAGGCAGAATTTGGAACTTGAGAGTAGCAATCTGTGTTGTGTATATTTATTAAGTATTTTAGATAATACTTATGTTTAAGAACCTTTGTCCTAGAAATCCACACTATTTAACATGAGCAAAAAATTAATATATCTAAATAAGTCAGACAATAATGAATAAAAACATTTCACAGGTTATAAATTAAAAAATTATATTCATAACCAGTCTATGGATGAACTTGTGGCAAGACAGTAAGCAGTGTTCCTCTGTGATTTCTGCTTCAGTTCCTGCCTCCAAGTTCCTGACTTGAGTTACCGCCTTGGCTGTCCTTGGTGGCTGACTGTAGCTTCTAAGGTGAAATAAACCCTTTCCTCCCCAATTTATTTTTGGTCACTGTTTTATCACAGCAACAGAGAACAAATTAGGACAATCCAGATCCTCTTACATTTCTCTTCTTTCCTCAGCATTTTTCAAAACTTCAGATTTATAATCTCATGGCTCAGGTCCTGCTGTAACTCCTGGTTTTATGCTCATGTTCAAGAAAGGAAGGAGAAAAGCGGCACTCTCAATTGCTTTAAAAAATGTGAACAAGAAAATTCTAAAGTCTCTCTGATGTCTTTCATTAAACTTTTTTTTCCACCAATAGTCCCCTGATATGTAGATGATCTTTGATTTATCAATGATTCAATTCATTATTTCTTTGGAAAAAAAAGTGATATACATTCAGCAGAGATCATACTTTACACTTTGAATTTTGATCTTTTCTTGGATTATCAGTGTGCTCTTGAACATTGGGCCTGGGTAGGGAGCCAAGCTCATCAGTACCCCAATCACAGTTCTGTGTTAATAAGTTGTCATGCTTGGCAGGTTAGTATACTTAATGTATCTTCCACTTATATTCAATTTATGATGGATTTATTGGTCTATACTCCCATATGAAGTTCAGGAGCATCCAATGAAGTCTATATTATTTTCCTAGAGCTCTCTCAAGTGCTTACTTTTGGGGAGCAGCTGTGAATGTCTCATAAATAATATCTCGATGAATTTACAAACATGGGCTAGGGAGAAATATAATCTGTCTTAGGAATGGAAAGAAGAATGCTTGGAGGTGGTTGTCCATCAGAAAGAAAGTGGATGTCAAGTAGAAAGGTGGAAATAACCCGAGACAAGCTGTGACTTTTGTTACAGTTCATTTTTGTCAAGTCTGGTTTCACCCTCCAATCAAGACATTTACTTTAGTAACATAAGGAGTAGTCCTTATTGTCTTTTGTATGTGAATAGCTGAAGTTAAACTCTTTGAAGGAGATTTCAGTTGGATTGATATAAGCTTGGAAAATTCATTAAGAAAAAACTAATAAAAGAAAAACTCTAGGGTGAATAATGTGGGTATTATAGTCTTAGCCCTTGAAATATGACAAAGCAGCTGTCCAGGCCAAATGTTCAGCTTCTCATACACAAAAATAGGATTATGTAACAGTGCAGAGATTGAAAGGCTGTTGTCTTAAGAAGAAATTAAGCAGAGTTTACCTACTCATTACTATGTCCATAATCCAGCCTGGAGGACTCAGCACATAGATGTCTCCTGTACAGTTACAAAAGCTCAGCCAGAAATTGGAGCTTGAAAGAGGGAAGAGAGAAAAAGGGGAGAAGAAAGGGGACTCAGGAGGACAGCAAAGCGCTTGGGCACCTGTGTCCTGGCTTTCCTCTCTGGACTTTGGTTTCTAAATTGTAGGCTAGTCAGTGGGATGGCGAGAGCAGAGCCCTTTCATCTAATCCTGTTTATAGGGAGACAAGCCAGTTCGTTGTCCAGAATGCAACAGTTTTGAGAGGGAAACAAATTATGCTGGGACAATTGGATGAAGCCAGCAATTTCTGGACAAACCGATATATGTGGTCAACCTACTGTCTGTACATCACAAAGTATAACTGTCCCCTGTTGAAGCACCTAGTGCAGCCTAATATAGTGAAAATCCAGCTGCCTTCTTTGTGTCAAGCATTTGGCCTGGAAGCAGGAAGCTGTCAGTAAGATCAGGTGACCTCATAGCAGAGGTAGAGAAAACTTCAGGAGATGGGATGGAGTACATGATAAACACTGGGCAGTGACCTAGGAAGACAACACAAGCCACAGAGCCAAGCACGTCGTCTCTAAGAAGAGGGCCAGTGTCACTGCTTGTGACACAAGGACATGCAAGGCAGGCACGCCTCCTCTTGATCCCTGGATGCCAATTTAGAGAGAGACAGGGGATGGGGTGGTTATATGAGAAATTCAATAATTTACTTGATAAAGGTTTTGATAGAGATTGTATTATTGGGTTGAACTAAAGCAGAAGTAGTTAAACATGCAGTTGAGTTTTTATTTTGTAGACAGATTAATTATGAACAAAATGAGTTGTATATCTCCAAATTAAGTTGTACTGGGATTTGTGTGGGTCTCCTTACTGTACTTAATGGCTATTTATTGATAAAGGGCAGAGATGTTTTCCTTTATCCCGAGAGATTCTTCCCCCAAATAATGCTACCATTTGATTAAATCATTCCATGAGACAAGTACTTAATAGGAATTGTCTAAGCTTTTTCTTTTATATATGATCCTGTAGACTGAATCTAGAGTTTAACACATGTCAGGCAAGTGCTCTACCACTGAGATCCATCTTGTCCCAACAAGTCTTTAAAATACAAATTATCCTATTCAATATATAAATTGGTTAAGGCCAACAGAAATTGAAGAGCTTGATTACATTCACCCAGTTAGTAAGTTATTTAGCAAGCTAAAACCTCCATGTGTCTGATATGTCTTTCATTTGTAAGCTGCCTTATTTTAAAACACAAATATTAAAATCAATGCTTTGAACCCTTGACTTCTAAGCTCTCTTAGAAGTATGGTTTTAAACAACAATTTAAATGTGACCAATTATAGAAACATTCACATGCTTATAGTACATTGCCTCAGCTAGATTCAAGATCCTTTACTGCTTTTTTAGTGGATTGTGCTGTATTTGTGTGTCTTGCACTGTTGTCATCTTTAGATGAGTTTATTCATTGAATGTTTTTTTTTGAGTGCCTATTGTGTGCCAACAACTATTTTAACTTAATTTTAGTTGGTAGAGACAGAAAAAAAACCAGTAACAAATTATAAACGCTAGTGAAATCTGTTAAGTACAACACACATAAAAGTGAAGAAAGACGGGGACCAGCAAGCTTGCTCAGTGGGTAAGGGTGCTTGCTGTTCTAATCCTGATGACCCGAGTTTGATCCCTAGGGCCTACATGATAAAAGGACAAAATCAGCTCTTGTAGGTTGTCTTCTAACTTCCACACTCATGCCATCTGTCCACCCATCCATCCATCCATCCATCCATATAAAAAATTAAATAAATAGATGTAGAAAATGTTTCAAAGTGATGAAAGATTAAGTAGAGTTGGGAATGGGAGTGGCTGGCTATTTTAAAGAATATAGGGACAGGTCTACTAGATGCCAGGTGTGGTGTATACCTGTAATGCAAGCACTCAAGAGGCTCACATAGGAGGATCATTATGAATTTGAGGCCATCCCAGGCAATATAATGAAACCCTGTCTCAAAATCTTTAAGAAAAGACGTGCCAAATTTGCCACAGGTTCATAGATTGTTGTTTATAAATACAAGGGCTAAGTTACTTTCTGAAGAACATTATTTTGGGACTATTAAGGTCTAAATATCCTGTCTAGAATATGGAGATAAATGGTATGCCCTGAAGAGGTAAGAAAGCAAAATACTGGTGAACAAAGTATGCCTTGTCCTTTTTATATTTAGTAACTAATAACTCAGCTCACTGAAGCAATTCTTCCTTATTTTTAAGTTTTAAAAATTTCTCTTCAGGGCTGGAGAGATGGCTCAGCAGTTAAGAGCACTGACTGCTTTTGCAGAGGACCCAGATCCAAAGCCCTCTTCTGACCTCTGCAGCATTGCATGACATGGGTGCACTCACATACGTGCAGGCAATACACTCATACACATAAAATAAAAATAATGAATAAAATATTTTTTAAAATTCCTCATCATAGAGTGGTTTTAGGAAATGCATATTTAAAATTCATACTTTTATTCTTTTAGGTTGTATTTAATTTTTAGAAATACTTAAAGTTACTCAGATAGAAGTGTCTGGAATAGGGTGAATACTTGAGCATTTTTTGTAAATTAAAAATGTGGCTATGAGTTTTTTTCTAGACTTGTTCAGGAGCTAAATGTTAAGATGATGCCTGAAATGAAGTATAAAGCTATCTGATAAAAATAGCTTCTTTGGAATTGATTGGAATGATTTATACTTTGTCAGAACCACTGCTTTGAAAGACAAAGTGGATTTGGTGGTCTTATCACTTATGCTTATCACCTCATTTAGAATACTTAGGCTCATCATTCCATTTGCAAAGGGTGTTTTTAATCAAGTGTTGCTCAATGCATTATTTCTTTATGCATTTTAAATAATTGGAATGGTGGAGAACATAGCTGTCTTGATGTATATTGTAGTTTCCTCATAAGAACAGTGAACATGACTCAGAGCAAAAAAGTACAATTTTCCCAGTAGGGACCTGTGGATAATGGTTGGATTCTTTTATTAGAATCCTAATGAAAATCTGCGGCAGTGCATTCAGATGCACACACACAGACACACAGACACACACATGAAACTTTTATAAGTAGCTAGTGATTATAACAAATAGCCCTCTGCAGACTTTTTTTTTTCTGTGTAATGCGAGGAGGAATTTGTTCATTATATTCTGTCAATATATCTGAACACTGATCTAGCGTCTGTTAAAGTGATAATTTCTTTCCTAAGGAAAAAGAAAAATTCATGAGCAAGTTATATAAATAATAGGATGAGCTAGGCAGCCCCAAAACTGAAAGTTCTCTGCTTCACACTGTGCATGTGGTAATTAAAAACCAATGTGTGTGTGTGTGTGTGTGTGTTGTTCACTGCTACAGACAAATTAGAGTTCAAACAAGAAAGAAATCTATGATTTAAAGTCTTATTTTGTATGATGTTCTGTCATCACAGCACATGTAAATAGATTATATAAGCTTGCTAGGTCTTTTTTTAATTTTAGAAAAGATACATGTAATGACTTCATTTAATTCACCTCATAAAGGCATCAGTCCAATGGCAACAGTTCACAGTGTAGCTGATGGACTGTGTAGCAGAGGAACATGGGAGTGTATGTCCTGGAGCCAGGGCCACACCAGGGACAGGCACTGTCATGGGCCCCCACACACTTTCCTCCTCATACTTGGAGAGGGAAAACGACAGGGACTTAGCAGAGAATATGTTGGAAAAGCTGGTTTATCCTTGTTCAGGATTAGGAAAATACAAAGAAAAGGCTGTGGAGAAAGAACTGGATTGTGATCTCATTTCTCTATCATTGACTTCAGTCCCTACCAACTTTGTGTAGTATTGAAGTGGAATAGTATGTCAGCCCAGCAATGTCACACGTCCATTGTTATTCCATTGATTATTATTCTCTTTATTACTTTATTAATATTTTATTGATATTTTTTCATATTCTCTGTGGTACCATGAACAGACTGGCTTCATATCAGGATAAAAAATAGATAAGAACTTTATACCAGAAAGTATTTTTAACTGATTTTCATACTGTTTTGCTGGATTTATGCCCATGCAAAGACAAGTAAAAAGGGCTATGTGGCACATTTTGATAAAAAACATAGAAATATGTTAGTTTTATAGTTGTTTTGCTTCAGAAAACGTAACTTTGTACCTGTTGTTTTCTTTTATTTTTATTCCTTTTTATTTTATTTAATGTGCATGAGTGTTTTGTACCTATGTTGTGCAATGCTGAGAAGATAATATCAGATGCTCTGGACCTGGAGTTACAGATAGTTGTTAGCTGCCATGTGGACGCTGGGAACCAAACCCAGGTTCTCTGCAAGAGAGCCAGTGCTCTTAATTGCTGAGCAATCTGTCCAGGTCCTGTACCTTTTGTTTTCATTGAAAATATGTGGATATTATTTATTCATAAATTTATGAACTGAATAGCTAATGTGTAGGAAAATGTATTTCATATGGTCTAACTTGATTTTAAACCTATAATGCTTCCATAGCTTCTCAGTTAATCCACAGGTATCTATTTGACACCTATATAACTTAGAATTTGGGACTGCATACTGTGGTGTACAAAGACAAATAGTATATAGTATCTAATGAATGTCTAGTCTATTTGGACAGGAGAGGAAAGTACACAAAATATAAAGTGAGAGTGTATGTATTCAAGTACTGAATCATGTACACAGTCATGTATAGCTTGACAGGCTGAGAATCTGTTCTTCCTAAAGCTGGGCTGGACAGAGTTCCCTCACATCTCCCCTCCCTCTGCAGTTGTAGTTTTTACTCTTTCTGTAAGGCTGGGGGAGGGGCCTTTAAGAATCTTCTAAATTTTCACCTTCCCAGACTTATTCACCTCGAGAAAGTCCCCCCTCTGACGACCCCCTAGCCCCCAGCTTCCCACCTTGGGAGAGAATGTTTCGATTAGGATGAAACTGCTGTGTAACAGGTGTTGTCTGCACAAGCACAGTTGTGGGGACTTTCCTCATATTCTACCTCTTTTTTGATTATTGAAATGTCTGTGTTGGAGAGCTTATGAATGCTCTAGGCTGTTGGAAAAGATTAACTCACATGGGTGAGTTTAGATGAAGCCCAGCAAGTTATGAGCTATGGGTGGGAGTGATTTCTGTTGAATTCTAGGAGACATACATGCTGCTAGACACATCTGACTCCTTCAGGCAGGAACGGGCAGGTGGCCTGCCTGGACTCCTTGCTTTCATAGCAGTGCTGGTTTGGACAATACTGGTGGCCTCTAATTCAATTTCACTCTTCTGGGAGCCATGAGGTCTTGTCTTTGATGTTCCATTGCAGGTTCCACAACCCCCCACAGTTTTGGTCTCCTCAATTTCTCCATTCTCCTTTACCTAGCTAACTCTCATCTGGACTAGCCTGAGTAGACTCCTCAAGGTTTCCCTTGACTTTTCGGAGCGTCTATATTTATTGCAGAATTTGGCTCCTCTCCTCTTTCGTTCTTCCTTTCTGATTCTCAAGGTTTTTCTTTCTACAATCATCTTGATTCTTGCAATTTAGCAGCTTTGTTTTTTTCTGGATTTATATGATTTAAAAAGCCTGATTTAAGTAAACAGCAAGAACAAAAAACTGAAGTTTCCTCTACCTCTTATTTCTACTATGCAATTTAATCTTATGGAAAACAGATGCCTCCAAATGACAGAGAAATCACACATAGGAAATAAGATTAAAAAGAATACTAGTTCAAGCTCTCATTTCAATCCATAGTAATAACAGTCAACTTGATGGACTTAGTCTGTGTCGGAAGCTGAGGAAACCCTCATGGATGATCGTAGCTAGGCCTCAGATGAGTTTTTGGGCATTTGCACTGTTACTATGCGCATGTGATGGCAGAACTCTGAGACTTAAACATCTTGTCAAGGTCACAGAGCTGGTAGGTCAGTGGAGAAGTGAGGGCTCAAATCCAGAAATCCACTGTTTGGACTCTTGCTGGCTAGGTTCTCCAAGATTTTCTTTATTAAAGGATTAGCATAATTAAGAAAATGTTTTAGGAAGATTAGCCTGGCATTTTTGTGAAAGCCCGGAGAAGGGATTAGTCTGGAGGCTATTTTAGTCTTTGAAAAATGTCAAGTGTTTGAAGCATAAGATAAAGCAGAGGTCTTAGGTATGCACCCTAGTGGACTAGGATGGTGAGACCAACAGGGAAGGCAGAGAATGGAAACATAGCAAGTTAAGAAACGAACCAGAAAATGTATAGTGTACTCTAGAAGTGTTTTCCAAACACCAGGAATATTTATTGAAAACAGACAACAGATTTTTCTAGGGACGTCCGTTTTTAGTGAGGATCTCAGGTGATTCTTGTGACCAGGAGACTAGCAGAAGGGTGTTTTCGACTGTGGTGTTAAGCTTTCCTCTGTGGAAGCTACACACTGCTTATGCACAGTGAGTTTTCTTAACTCATGGACACAATTTACTTCCTCACAATTAATATTTAATGCAGAGTGATGAACACATTAGAGTAAGACTACTAAAAGTTTTTGATTCAACTAGTAAATCATCCAGAGTATGAGCTTTTATTGCCATTACTTTTTAAAAAAAATATTTTCTTTATTATTTTTATTTTATGTGTATGAGTGTACTGCCTTATGTGAGTGCACCCATGTCATGCAATGCCATGGAGGTCAGAAGAGGGATTCAGATTCCCCTGGAACTGGAGTTAAGGATGGTTCATAGCCCCCATGTGGGTTCTGGGAATCGAACCCAGGTCCTCTGCAAGAGCAGTCAGTGCTTTTAACCACTGAGCCATCTCTCCAGCCCCTTTTATTGCTATTTCATTGTTGATAACAGCAACTGTTCTAAATTTGTATTAGTGGGCACCTGTACAAAGTCACACACTATAACTAACATTAAGATGCTGATAGCAGGAGAATGATATAAACTATGGAACTTTTGACCCAGACACTTTTTAAAGATCCTGCTTTATTAATTAAATAAACTAATTTTAAAGCAGACAGGTAATCTCTGAGGTATCTTAAATAGCTGCTTCTGTGGAGAGTCAAAAAAAGTTTCCCATGCTTGGTGGGTTCATGCCTTATAAGTTCATTCTTAGAAGTCAGTTGTTAAGTTGTTGGCTTAGGTTTAGAGTGATACAGATTTGGAGTTGAAAGCCCTCCTATGTTTTTAATGTTCTGGGAACATATACATAAATAAGTTTGATAGTAATAGCAGAATATACAAATTTTATGTGATATTTCATTCATTTGTGTAAGCACTTGGAAATATAGACTTTAAGTTTAGAATTTTCCAAGTGAGACCTTAGGTATACTCAAAGCAGTACATTAAAGGTGAGAAGTCCTGTTTTCCTGTACTCTTGTGAGTGCAGAATTGTGGTTCTTTATTTACCAGGTCTTATTTAAGACCCTAATTCCAGAACTTGTACATTAAAATGATCAAGAGTTTCGGCCACACAGTGAAATCTGTATCAAGTAAGCTGGCTTTAAGGAAGGATGGAGGGAAGGTAGATGGAAGGAAGGAAAGGGAGGATGGAAGGAAGGAAGAAAATTTTGGTGAGATGAGTGGAAGGTTCTTTTCCAAATATAGCACACATTCCTCCTGTCCTCAAAATGCCAACACTATACTTACTGCAGGTCTTTTTGAAGTACAGATGTTCACTTTCACAGGTTTCTGGGTTGAGGACTTCACCCATCTCAGAAGCCTGGTATAAATTACTGTTTTTCAGTCATGCTTATAGGATTTGATTTATTCTTTCGGTCTTTTGTGCAACAAAGTGAAGTGGGCTAAGGAGAGATGAAATCTAGAATCACCTGGTGTAGTGCTGTAGTTCCTAAATCAGGGTTGACTTTTATCCTTTAAAGTTAAATTATGTGCAGATCTCTTTCTTCCCAGAGAAAACCAGGTGGGCCAAAATGGACATTGGTATTGACTGATAATGCCAGAGACAATCCTGAACTTAGACATTAGTTACCAAAGCTAGTCCAGTTGGCGGGTTAAGAGCCAGTAAGCTCCTGTATCATAGATACAATACCAACCGTTGGCCATCAACCTGGTATATTTTTGTCCAAAACAACCAAATTGTGTAGTATTTTCTTCTATTTATATTTATTGATTTACTCACTTTTAGTTAGTTAATAAATCATTTATTTAAGTGCATTAACATGGACTCAGGGATAAAATGCACCCTACTTTGGGTTATAGTCCAGTGTGGCATTTCTTATTGCTGCAGTTATTCCCTCATATTGGCTGCTGTATCAGGGGACTAGAGATTGAGCTCAGGGCCCAGTGCATGTGGGGCAAACTCTCCACCTCTGAGCTACATCCGTAGAGCCTCCTGTGACTTTTTGACAGACTCAGTCTTTTTCACATTTGATGACTTCCTTACTTTCTGGCACCACAACATAGTCTTTATTCAGTCTGAACATTTCACAGCCTAACTCTAGGGTCAGCCATTTTTCTAAGAAGTGCTGGTTCCTTTTATTTATGAATAAACTTTAGAAGCAAGAACTGGACAGAGGGTATCTGTTTTGACTCTGAAATTCTAATCATGCACTACTGAGAAGCCCAGATTTACAATATTTCTCAATTATTTACTGATAGTAATAATAAAAGCAGAATATTGGCATGAAAATATAATAGAAAAAATACATAAAATCACAAAAAGTTATGTAAAAATAATCTTTACATAGATAGATGTCCCTTGGACTTTTGAAATATTTACATCACAGCAAAAAGAAATAGCAAGTTCAAGATTTCACTCTGGCTGAGAAGAGATGGTCTTATGGCCAGTGGTGACCATGCTCTTAAGATGAGAAATAGAAGCCATCAATACCTAGGTGCTAGTTAAAGCTACAGAGTGTGGAAATATGAGTTTCAAAAGAAGAGTCCTGAAGATGGAATCTTGACAATGTTATAGTTTAAGGAATTCTCCCAGAATGAGAATCTCAAAAGAAAAACATAACCACTGATGTGATGGGAACATAAATATAGACACAGGATCAAGAAGTTAAGAGTAGACCTAAAATGGATTAGTTCTTTCCTGATTACTTCAAGAAAGCTTTCTGAAATTATGAGAAATATGCCAGTCAGTGAAAGGTACATAACATAAGAGTAATTCAGGCCAAGGGAATTCTCTTATGAGATTGCCATTATGTTCAAGGGGGAAATAACAAAGTTAACTGCTTAAAAATGAAGGCTGCAAAATAAACAATGGACTATATAATTTCTTTCTATGATCAATGGAACCTGTCTGAAGAGTTTGAACCAGGAAGAAGAAGATTCATTGTGGATGATGGAAATGTGAGATGCTAACAGCTGGACCATACAGCTCAGAGTCTGATGCTGTCACTTATCTGTGGTTAGAACTTACCACAATTACCTTCAAATTCCACCACTTTGTTGACCTCAAGGAGGTGTGTTTCCACTATAAAATATGTCTGAGAGTAGGAAAATGTCACTTATGTAAATATTTTAGGTAGAAGAATACACAGACAGTTCTGGGAATCTCAGTACTTTGCTCTTGAAGAGGAAGAGGATGTTCTTTGATCTCTCTCATAGCTCTGTGTTCCAATGATTTAGAACAAGGCCTGAAACATATCAACAATTCAAGATGTACTTACTGAATGACTGAATAGAGGATGAATTAAATAATATACTTTTCTTTCAGTGTGTTGGAAAGATCCATTTGTGATAGTTTGGGTATGGCTTGAGTACCCTTCAGTATCTATGCATTAAAGTTTTGGTATCCAGGTGATATAAAGAGACAGTGAAACCTTTAAGGGCTAGGGCCAGATAGGAAGTCCTTGGCTATTGGGGAATGGCCTCAACAGAGTGAAAGAGTTCTTGCGTGGTCCCTTGGTAGTTCTCCTGTGAAGGCAGTTATAAAAAGAGTAAGGCTGGCTTGACCCTTTCTCTGCTTCCTCTCAGGTATCCTCTGCTGTCCAACATGGTGCCTTCACTAGAGCCTGCTTGATGCTCTTAGACTTCTAGTTTCTAAAACTCTCACCTGAGTAAATGTTTTATAAAGTTAGTCTGTATGGAAGCTTCATGAAATGGTGAGAAGCTGATTGAGGTGCAGCCCATATTGCTAACCCTTCACTGGGCTGTCATATCTCTTCAGGTTTTAGGTTTACTATTTCTTACATTTTTTTCTTTTTCCCCATCCCTTCCCGTAAGGTCTCTTATTACCCTGTTATGATATATACATATATATATATATACACACTACTCTTAAATACTGAGCTTCTCTCCAATATATATATATATATATATATATATATAATCTCCTGAGGGTCAGTGGTCTTCACTCCACACATGGTCCTGGACATCCAGGCCATGGTGTTGGACCACTCCCATTCCCAGACCCCAAGAGCTTTTCTATCATTTTTCTGTTACTCTCTTACAGCCCCAGTGCACCTTCACCTGTGCCCTACAGAAAGTGTAAATCACCTAATGGAACTTCTAGAGATAAAAATCTTAGGCTGGGAAGTTGAAAAAAAATATTGTAATAACTAAATTGATATAATTCTCAAACTAAAAATATATAATGTATTTTAGAATGTAAGCTCACAATTCTATATATCTACTATAATTTTTTAGTACTATTTACTGACAAAACTGTATTACCAAGATTCAATAATACTGTGAAATTTATCACTGTTGCTGTTAAATGAATTTGGCATTCATTCCCTTTCCAAGTTCTCCAATTTATACAAAGTTTTTCAATGTAATCATGTTATTTTTTTTAAAGATACTAAAAAGATCCTTTTATTTAGAAACATTTCATTTTCTCTGTAACCTGATGGTAAAAACTTTCCCGCATTTATAACTTCTTGTACCCCTTTTTCATACTTGATGTTTTTTCCTCTCTTTTCATTTCAAAATTTCTGAACTTAGAAAAATTATTTTCTTAACAAAACAAAGTAACTATTTTAATGAAAATTCAGGATAATATATTTGAAACACAGAACATGGACATCTAGAAGGTATTTCTAGTTTCTCTCACCAATACATTTAGATTAAATTATTTAATTAAGTCCTATAGATTAAAAGGAATTCGGGCTAATTTTATTTGAGCATTCATCTGTAAGTAAACTTGGTATTGTAACTAGCATGCCTGGAAGGAAGAATGAGAATATTCTAAGGAAATATTTGTGTCCCTGACTCTGGCTGTTTGAATTGTTGAAACAAGCACCCTATGAACTGGAATTTCCTCCCAAGAATCAAGCACCCAGGGAATAAGGAACAGGAATTTCCTCCCAAGAATCAAGCACCCAGGGAATAAGGAACAGGAATTTCCTCCCAAGAATCTCATGCTGGGAGAAGAAAAAAAGGTGAAGCCTAGTTCAGCCAGGTGGGGAACTTGTCTCCTAGAAAAGGGAAGGGATTTCACACTTGCTGGCAAGACAACTTGCCCACTTTGCAGGACAGACCAGATCTGAGAGAATGGTGGTCAGTGAGGGTCAGGTCCATACCTTGGCGAGGACAGCTTGTACCCTTTGCCGTCATGTCAGTGCTAGAAGACAGATTTGGGCCACATTGACTAAATCTCCCTTTTCTGCTTTTCTACTATTAATTTGGGTCATTTAGTTGGTTTGTGGCAGATGGGTGGCCAAACTTGGTTGGTCAGAGCTGCTGGGTTATAGGACCTGACTTTAACTCTGATAACAGTGTCATGAGAATGATATTAAAAGTAGCTCATAAGTAGACAGTGCTCATGTGTGTACACCCAGAAACACACACACAGACACACAGACACAGACACACAGACACACACACAGACACACAGACACACAGACACAGACACACACACACAGACACACAGATATAGACACAGACACACACAGACACACAGACACACACACAGATACACACACAGACACACACACAGACGCACACACACAGACACACAGACACACACACAGACACACACAGACACACATACACAGACACACAGACACACAGACATACATACACACACAGACACACACACACACACACACACACACACACACACTCACACTAACAGCTGTTTCCAGAACAAAAAACACTCTTCAAATATTTTGTAGTTTTCATTTATCACTTGCCAGTTTTAAAAAGAGGTTGATTTTGTTTTTAATTATGTGTATGTATGTGTATGAGTAGATGTTAATATGGCATTGGCAGAGACCTATAGAGAATGTCAGATCCCCTGAACTGGAGTTACAGGTCGTTGTGAGTTGCCAGATGTGGGTGTGGGAACTGAACTCAGGTCCTCTGCAAGCACAGGACATGCTCTTAACAGGACATGCTCTTAAGGCATCTCTCTAGCTCCATTTGCTAGTTTTCTACCTATATATTTGACTAATTTTTCCAGAGCATTAAACAATCCTTAATTCTAAGTCTACATTTTAAAATGTATGCAGTGAAATAAAAAAGGTCAGAAATAAGCTTGATGTATATATGGACTTAGGGTAACCTGTCTCTCTCTTTCTCAGTAAATCTCTTATTGAATTTTTGTATATTTGATATAGGACATCTTAATCAGTCAATCATCTTTATATCCCCTTCCCCATTGGCACCCTCTTCATAGCCCTCCACCCCACTGGAATTGTCCTTTGCGTTAAGGTCTATCATGTCAAGCTGGTGTCCCCAGAAGTCCATTAGTTCAAGTTCATCCACTGGGGTCTAGGCAGCGTATCTAGAGTTCCTCCCTTTAGAAGATAAGCTCTTCCTCACCCAACAGTAATCAGCTGCCAATAATTCATCAGCTAAGATTGGGACCTGTCGCCCATTTCCACAGTTCTGTGCTGGGATTTTGTCTGCTTGAGTTTGGATAGGTCTTGTGCCTGCTGACACCATTGCTGTAGGTTCATATGAGCAAGGTCCCAGGAACTTGTAGGATTTTATTTCTATATGGTTGTATAGCTCCTCCCTGCCTTTTAACAATCTTTCTACCCCCTCTTCTGCAATGGTTCCTGAGCCCTGGGTGGATGGAATTTAATATAAGAATCCTGTCCAAGGACCCACACTCTGCAGATTCTCGTTCTCTATGCTTTGGTCGTTTGTGACCTTTTGTGTTCCTGGTCCTCTGTTGTATGAGGGAGCTTCGTTGATGAGAAATGAGAGATGCATTAGTGTCCTCTTCACACCTTGTTCTATGCTCTGTAAGCCTTAGGTATAGAGGTTTCATTGCAGATATGCTACTTAGGCTTGGGTAATTCACAGACAATGTTTGTGACTAGTTGTGGAACTATGTTATAGTCTCCTTTTGTTGCAAAAGAAGCTTCTTTGATGAATGGTGACTGGGATACTTGTCTGTAAATATAAGGATCCATATTTTTCACACAGTAAGAAACTACATTTGTCTAGGGATGTGACAGCCTTGGGGTTTTCTCTAAGATCTAAGACCTCTCCAGTCATGTGTATTTGGCTAGGTTTATAGCACTACATAATGAGTGGGCACCACTGAGTAGGCTTTAAGTCCAATTAGGAAGTTGTTGATTATCCCCAAGATAAAAGTGCTACTATTACACCCATGTCATTTGCTGTGCCAGTCATTGATGTGGTTATTAGGCTTGAAGCTGGTGTTGGACCATCGATTGATATTCTCCCTTAGCAGCTTGTGTTTTGCTTTTCAAAGCTATGAGAGTTAGCCTTTCCCTATTTTAATAACTAATCAGCAGAGGAAGGCACCCTTGAGAATGGAAATTACTCCTGCAGGCACCCTTTAGAATGGAAATTACTCTTGCAATGTAACTTTTAGGCCAAATGTTTTCCCCTTTCTAATTTATGAAGGTAAACTCAATTTCATATGTTTACTTGTGTATCTGAAAGAAAAAGGAAAGAAACAAGAACGAAATAAAATTGAAATGCTTACGCTGAGTTCCCCCTCTGGACTGTTTATGTCAGTCTTGTCCTGTCAAGGAATCTCTGGATGGGCTGCCTGAGTAGGCAAATCACACGATGTCTCTTTACAATGGTTTTCTTAAAGACACAGCATTTTACATTTTAATCTTTATGAGAACCTATGGATCCTAAGGTCATGAACACTGTCCTTAGAAAGTTCTGGAGGGCCCTTCCCCAAAGGGTTCAACTGAAATCAAGAAATATCTATGGGAATTAAAGTGTTATTAGGATAAATGTTTGAGGCTGTAAAAGCATGGTGGCAAAACAGTATTGAGGAATAGGTAGGCAGAGTCACCCCTACCCCCACAAGACTGCTACCTCCACAGAAAGCAATTAAATTAGTCAAAGTAGCAAGCCCAGATATGAAAGTTTCAGGGTCACAAGAGCAGGGACAACATCACATCACAGCCTTGCACAAAAGCAGCTGTTCTAATTGTTATTGTTAGTTAGCTAGTTAGATATTAGCAGGCTGGAGGGCCACTGAGGATAGACTTCTCCCTCACAGTCAGCAGTTTGTGAAAGAACAGGAAGTTGGGTGGGTAAGGAGGAGAGGGAAGATTTGGGAGGAGTTGGGGGAGGGAGAAATATGACCAAAATACACTGCATGACGTTCTCAAAGAGTTAATAAAAATATTTTAAAACCCCAGGAATTGAAATTATAGAGCTCTAACTGCTGGCTGAAAGAATGGGGTCTGAGTGGTATCTGGCCCTGGGTCAGAACTGCCTGGAAGTTTATAAGATGGCTATTTTGCTACAGCATTTCTGATAAAGAAAAGGATATACTAGTAACTCCTCTCATACCTCCCATAAAAGCTAATCCAAATTGGCCTGTCAATCACCTGGGCAGGAAAATGCCCTTCAGCAAAAACTTTCTTAGAGACGCTGTAAATAATATAAAGCCCATTTAAAATACAGATCAGGACAATAGCCTTTGTGGCCACTGTCCACTCTCAGAGCTTGAGAGTGTTACACTCGGCAGTGGCCCCTTTGGCCACCATTCATTCATCCGTTTCATAAGAACAGGAAATAGAAATTAGTCAGGCAGCTTTAAGGAAGCAGATGTCCAAAATGAGCAATTCTGATTCGTGTCCTTGGTCAGAAGCTTGAAATGGCCTTAATTCTGTTGTGGTCAAAAGTCAGAAATACCAGAAATATTTGGGGGCTCTGGTTCCTAGCCTGATTTCTTGATATTTTCTTTTCCTTTTACACAGCTGCCTGGAAGTGTGACTGAAACTCCAGTCATGATATCTGGGATGGAGAGGCACACAGATACTTCATGAATGAGCCCACTGGATTGACCAACTAAAGTCCCATGTCTCAACCAAGAAAAGCTGTAGTAACCCCTAACAACAACCCTTGGTGGCTGTTCTTTTCTTGGGAGCTGTTCTTGCTGTACAGGAGTTCTGCTTGCTTCTTTTCTCTTAAGCAATTCCCTATCAACCTACAATAAACTCATTTCTAAAAACATACCCTCCATGAATTTCAGTTTTTGAACTCAGAAGCCACTGGCCTGGGGTGGTTTTGGTGACCGTTGATTTTCCGAGACCCTGACCCCAGTTATGCTCACTTGAAGTGAGAAAGTCTCCATGATATTTAAGGACCCCCTCTTGCCTCTTGATTAACTAGAAAGAACTCCAGTTTACTCTGTCAGAGATTTACCTGTATTCTACATGATGGTCTGTACGTCTCAAATGAATTCTTTTGACAGGGGTCACAAGGACTGGGGAGCCAAGGGGACTCCAAAATGAAATCTTGATGGCATCTTTTGGTATTTCTCCTGGCTGCAATTGTGTTTCTTCATCTTCATCATGGTAAGGTATGGACGCCCCTTACTTGGGTTGAGGCAGTAGAATTTTCTGGTCATTTATTGCAGCTTTCCTTGGTATATGAACTTCTGCTTCTGGCTGCAGGCGCTCCCTTACTTTCCTGTTTTCAGGACTATATTGCACGTTATCTCAAGTCACTCACTCTTGATCCGCTTGCATTTTGGTCTGATAGCCTAACTCTGATTTTTTTTTTTTTTTACAAAAGAGAAGTGGCTACACTCATGTAACATTTTCTGGGTGTCGCTATTGCCATATCACAGGGTTAATGTATTTCCTATACCAGATTAAAAAGGTAATATTAAACCTCAAATTGAGGGTTCTTCTGTGTTTATGACTCTTTTTTTTTTTTTTTTTTTTTAAAAAAAAAAAAAAAGAGAGCCAGGGTCTCACTGTATCGTCCTGGCTGGTTTGAAACTCACTATGTAGACAAGGTGGCCTCCAGCTTACAGAGATCTGCTGGCTTCTTCCTCCTTCTGCTTGGATTAAAGGCATGTTCCACTATGCCCATCCCAAGGCATTTATTTTGAATAATGTACTAATTGGCTTAATTGAAAGGTAACTTAGAGATTCCCTTGTGGCTTAGCCTCCAAAACATTGTCAGCAGCATATGTAAATTTTTATTTTTTAGTTTTGACGCCATCTTTCCAGATCTATACAGGAAGTAAATTCATGTTATGTCTTAGAGAGGCAATCATATCTTTACTGTATATGAAAAAAAAAAAAAGGAACTTGGTCCTCAGAGCCTCTCAATCCTTTACTGGGGTTTGACATGTGGAACTCAGCTTCCACTAGTCAGGACAACACCAGAATCAGGCAAGGTATGCTACAATGGATTCCATGTTATACTTGTAGACCCTGATTCTTGCCAGCCAGGGCATCTCCAGCATCAGGTAAGGTACACTATACCTGGTTACACTTGTAGAGCTTTGCTCTTCTTAACCTTAGGCTCTTCCCTAAACCTTTAAGAGAAAAAATAACATTTTGTAAGACTGCATAACAGAAATATAGTCTAAAGGAACAAAAACACACATTAGTTATAATACTATTTCACAGCTGGACCTCCTCTGTTGATGAATGGGCAAGTGGTCTGAGGTACTTTTCTACTACTGTGATAAAACACCAACCAAAAGCAACTTATGGAAGAAGAAGTTTATTTTGGCTTATGATTCCAGAGGGATAAGAGTTCATCACAGTGAGGAGACCTGACAGCCAGCAGCAGGCATGGTGGCAGGAGCAGGAAACCGAGAGGTCATGTACTCAATGGCAAACATGAAGTGTAGAGAGTGAACTGAACATGGGGCAAGACTATGAACTCTCAAAGCCCACCTTGAGGGACACAGTTCCTCTCGTAAGATCATAATTCCTGGAGATTCTGTAACTTTTCCAAAGAGTGCCACCAACTGGGATCCAAGTATTCATATACTTGAGCTTATGGGGGATTTCTCTTTCCAACCACCACAATACCTTACATACAAGTTTCCTTTGCTTTAAGAGAAGACCCACATTTATACCAATGTTGTAAACTAGATGGAGAAATGACTTCCGTGAATAAAACTGAACCCACTGAATTTGGGATAATCCTCCTTGGGATATCCTCTTGATAAACTGAAGGAAATAAAATACCTAAGCATAAACAAGTCCAATGCCCTCAAATCCATACTTCTTTAAAAATGTTATCAAACCTGCTCAGGTATTTCCTTGTTGAGGGGACATAGAGTCATTAAGTCCAGCAGCCATTTCCCATCCAAGATTTTAAACAAATCAAGCAGATCTGGGCAGTTTCTCCAAGAGTTCCAGGAAATACATAGAGAAAGCGCAATTATGTACTTTCTGGGAATGATGTCAATATTATGGATCAGACCTTAACAGACTCTGAGTGAACTAGAGTGACTCAAGGGGATTACATACAATGGATCCTAGCTATCTCACATGAAACTGTCTTTGTGGATTGCTTTAGGTGGGTTTATAACACCCAGCACAATATGTGAAAATGTCAGTGCATCATTGTATGTGTATCTGAGGAAATAAAGAGCATCAATGTAAAACAAGTAAGCCATTACAAACTCTCAACTATTGTCTAGGATGCTAATGAAAATCTTGCATCTTTTTTAGAGTCTTAAGGAGGCTATGTAAATGTATATTTTACTTGATCTCTTTCCGTGACAGCACAGTCATTCTCTGGAAAGATTCTTTTTCAGTCTGCTCCAAAGGATCCCATTAGTTTACAGACATCCATCATTTATATAATCAAGCCTTCTGCTGTGGTTTGAATACGAAATGTCCTCTATAGCCTCATGTGCTTGAACACTTGGTCCCAACATCGTGGCGCTATTTGGAAAGATTGTAGAACCTTTAGGAGGTGGAGCCTCACTTGGAGGAACTGGATCACTGGAGGTGGTATTATGGAAATGAAAGGTTTTTGCAATGTGATGGTAATTAAGAACCTTGCAAAAGGGAAAACTCTTGAGACAAGAGACAGGTATGGGGAGGTGAGCAGGAGTCTCCCATTCCTGCCCCCTGTGGTTGCCTAGGATGGAAGTCTTTGTTTTCCAAAGTTTCAAATTCCTGTAACCTTTAAGGCCATGTGTTACCTTGCTTAATTATCTTATGTACCTTCTTAGTTAATTGTCACCTAAGGGCTGTTTTGCCTTTTGTTTGGATTTCCCCACAAATAAGTATAAAAACCCTCTAAAACTTGAAGAAAGGGTCTGACTCTTTGGATTGAAAACTTCCTTTCCTCACCTGACTTTGGCTATTGATCTCTGAATTTTCTGTAACAAATTACCTTGAGGCTTTGTAGTCTGGCCCCAATTCCTGTTCATATTCTGTTTCCTGAGCACAGATGCAATGTGACCAGTCAACCTCCTGCTCCTGCCCCCATGCCTTCCTGGCTGATACTGTATCTTTCCTGTCATGATGGTCTGTATCCCTGTGGTACTGTAACCCAAAATAAACACTTTCTCTTTCAAGTTTCTGTCTCCCTTAAGTGCTATTTTATCACAGCAACAAAAAGTAACTAAGATACTTTGTTACTTAACAACCCTGTAGCATCTTTAAATCTATGTTTGATCCTCAATCCTACTACTTTACTTCTTCAATGTATAGTTTACTAAGTTTAGGGGCAATTCTGGAGAGCTCATTCATGATTACTTAGATGTTACTCATGTCATTTAATAGATAAGACTTAAGAGATAGTCCTTTTGATAAACCAGATGTAATGTAGTGTTGGGACATGGTGGTTCACACCTTTAGTCATAGGACTCAGGAAACGGAGATTGGTGGAATTCTGTGAATCTGAGGCCAGCTTTGTCTACAATATGAGTTTCAGGCCGGTCAGAGCCACACAGTGAGATCCTGTCTCAAAACAACAAACAAACAAATAAAAGCAAGCAAAAAATAAAACAAAAACATGTAATGAAGTTAAGTGATGACAGTGTCTATAAAATGCAAACAAGCTGGTTGTGCAATTGTTTGTCTTAGGCACAGTTGAGTTAATAGCCTTTATCTGGACCCTGGACCTTAGTGGGGACAAGCAGCAACTATCTACACTGCCTCTAAATATGCATTCTTGGGTATCATGTGCACATGATGCCCTGTGGGAAGAGAGAGTTAGCTTAATACTAAAAATGGTTCCATCAAGGATGGCCCCTGATTCTAGCTTTGCTCAAGGTACTTCATTTGCCCACCGAGATTGTTATTGCTCTTGAGATGGACTAAGTGGAATTTTTGAGAAATCAAACATAACTAAAGGGGAGTGGAATGTCTCAAAGCTATGCTGCCTTTAATTCCCTCTATAGGATCTCATCCTCTATCTCCAACTTACACACTGGTGGAAATTAACTGAGCATAATTCAGAGGTTATAAATACAAACTAGATGTTTGGCTTAAATCAGAAAATGTCTTTCACCTTCTCCAATCTATGCAATGGAAAATCATGAAGAAATTACTTCATTTGTGCCATCTTAGGTGAAACCATTTATAGCAAACTTGTAGACAAGTGCTAAGAAGCAGAAGACTTGTTCTGTACAGTTTGAAGAATGATTTATGATGACTGTACTTTTGGTTTAGAATGACTGAGTTTGTTACGTATGTAGCAAGCAAAGGTAAAAGAACAAATGACAAGTAGCAGATAGACAGAAGCAGCAGTTGGGTATCAAAACATCATCAAATCAGAAGTTTGCAGCATCCAGCAGAGATGTCTGGAGTAGCTTGATTGAGAGACCAAAGGTAACATTACCAGATCAGGGGCTTACAAACGTCTAGTACAAATTGCTTGAGCAAGATGAGGCTGCCATCTGTAAATCCCATTTGAGCTGCTCTCCATGGATGAGCTTTCTGCTCCTCTTTCCCACCACGGGCATTGTTATACCACAGGATAAGCAATAGTAAACTGTGTTAGAAATCATTTTACATTCTAGCCATTCTCAAGGACATGATGTTTTTACTCTTGGGCTGTTTTGCTGTTTTTTTCTTCTCTGCACCAAAAAGACACCAGACTGTCCCCAGACAGACAAGGGATCTTGGTGGAACTTCAAGTCAAGCATGTTTGGGTCTGATACAGGGAGGGGAGGTACCCTTGCTTCCACATCCAACTTCTTAGTGAACTTAAATATGACATAATATAAGGCACGTTACAAGACATAAAATAAAACTATGATCAGATTTCATAAGGCTTGTGTTCATTGTGCCATTAATAACCCACAGACACCAAAAAAAAAAACCTCTTATCTTAATGGTTCCAGTCAAAAAGCATGGACAATACCCAGGTGAAGGCTGCCAAACAGGCATTACACAGTGTTTCCCTGTCAGGGACTCAAATATTTATTGCTTTTTATTGATACTTTCCAACTCAATCTGAAAAGGCCATTGGAATATTTTAAGTCCCCTATTAGGTGGTTATTCTTTGGTCTGGCCTCCTGAGATCATTTCTAAATGATTATGATTCTTTATTTCTCAGATCATTTAGTTTTTAGCTAAAGTTGGAGGAATTTGATATTAACTTCATCCTCTTGGAGATTTCAGTCATTTGGAAAGATATAACTGCTAATCAGCCCCCAAAGTGATCCATTTGAAAGCTCTGCCAGGGGACTCATCTTGCTTGGAGGGGAGATTACAACAACCCTCCTTGGACTTCATGAAGGCATCGTTCAGCTTTCAGTCTAAGCCCATTCAAAGTGTTTTATGGGTGCTCTTTTCTCTATTCAGATCTATTCCTAGATGATAGAGTTTAATCTTTCTTTAAACAATTTTGTCTCTAGACTCAATGAATTCAAACAGGTTTTCAAAAAATTATAGTTCACAGAGACTACTTAATCCATCAGGAAAACAATATAAACCTCTTTTTCAATTGGGAGATTGGTATTAATTAAAACTTATAGAAAGGGCCTTCAAGGTCAAGTAACTACTATTTGGAAGGGCTGTTTTCCTGCATTTTTTTTTGTCTTATAGCCATTAAGGCCTTGGGAATTGCCAGATGGATTTATTCATCCCAAGTTAAACCTTGGAAAGGAGACCCTTAAGAGGAAACATCCCCCCTATGGACTCTTGACCTTACATATCTGTTCAAATGAGCAAACAAGTTAGTTTTACCATTTGTTATTCCCTCGTGAAAAGTCATACACTGTTGTCTGTCTTTGGTACCTATCAGCCTTTAATTTTTGCCTTCTTTTATTTCTGATGAAAACTCATTCCTTATATTGATCCAAGACTATGGCAGAGAGAGCAGAGAAGACCATTACCGAGCCTGTGGACTCCCACACTTCCAGTACCTAGTAACTTCCATGGTGGTTATCTCCTCTCTATGGTGATGACTGCAGTCATTTCAATAGAAACTTTTTAATTTTTTAAAACTTTTTATTTATTTATTTTTTTATTTTATGTGTATGAGTGTTGTATGCCTGCATGTGTATAAGTGTACCCGTGTTGTGCAATGCCCTCGGAGGCCAGGGAGGGTGTCAAATTCCCTGGAACTGGAGTTATAGAAGGTTGTTAGCCACCATGTGGGTGCTAGGATTTGAACTTGGATCCTCTGCAAGAGCAGTGTTTTTAACTCTCCAGCTCCTACAACAGAATCTTAATCAGGCCACAGTTAGTTCCTTCATCTGAAAGTTGGTTGCTGCATGGGATGTTGCCAATGGTCTGCTAGTTCTACTTGAAATAAAAAAAAGGAGACGAATGCAACCAACAGAGATGTGTTAAGCCTTCCCTTTCCAGTACGGTTTGCCCAACAATTAGAGAAAACTACCAAGGCATTAGGATAGATATTTCAAAACCAGGATGTGGATGACTCCAGCAAAAGACCTATTAAGCCAGCTACTCTCATGATGGGAAAAATGAAACCACACTCATTTAATGTATTCTGCTGATGCTTGGTATTTGGGAGGGCTCTCCCCTGACATATGTCAAAAATATCCTTGTACTTCATCTTTCAGAGTGATCTGAGTGGGTCCTGAGGCCAGGAATGTATTGATAGCTCCTAACAACGTCCAGGGGATCTGTGGCATGCAGCTATGGCCTTGATTACCATCAGATGGATTGTCAGGTGCACTCTAGGATCTCCTTGGGTGCAGTGGTGAAAGACAATACCTCTAGATCGTCCTGCTAATTTACCCATGTTACAATTCATGGACCTGGAGATATTTTCCATTGGTGCTTTATTCCATAGGAATAGAGGATATCAGTCGTTCTATTGCTTAGTAAATACACTCAGAGGATTTCTAATGACACATCCAGGAAGTTTTTTCTTAAATCTGCAGTTCAGATGACAAGAAAGATAATTATACAAAATCTTATGACTTTATACAGTCTCACAGCCATGCAGGGGTGGAATTTGTACAGTTGTTGAATACAAGGTTGAATGCTGTGTGTGTATTCCTGGTAATTCCACTAATATATCATCTGATTTACACAGTCTACAAAATCAGATTCAAACCATATCAGACACCACTATCCCTTGGAGAATAGTGAAGAATTGGGGTGGAAATGGGTCAAACTTATTAGTCTTAAAAGACTCCTCCTGTTAGTCTTTGGACCTTGTGTATGCACTGTGTCTGAATTCCATCTCCCTTCATTTACAGTTGATCTACCCTTGGATAGCCTGCAGCAGACTAACTCCATATATATCTGGGTCATTGCTATCCTCCTCAAGGCCCGAGTGAGCAGGAGTGCAGATGCTAAATTTGCTGCATCCCACTTCAGCTGCAGGTAGCCAGCTTGACTCAATGGTCACCTCCTAAATCATTTTAGGGTTTCAACTCTTTGACTATAATAGACATTTTGGCTGGGAAAACAATCTGGGTTGGCATCTGTGGTCATTTAGAACTGGGAATACTTTGGTCCAGGCTCTTCTGGCTTTCATAGTTTGCACTGAAGAGTCAGCTGTAATCCTGATGGGTTTTCTCTTATATGTGATTTGTTTTTCTTTTGCAGCTTTCAGTATTGTCTCTTTTTTTGTATGTGTAGTGTTTTTACTATGATGTGCTGTGGAGAGTTTCTTTTCTGGTCCTGTCTGTTTGGTGTTCTATATGCTTCTTGTATTTGTATGGGCATGTCTTTCTTTAATTTTGGGAAATTTTCTTCTACAATCCTGTTGGAGATCTGGTCCATACCATTATCCTGAGATGCTTCTCCTTCCTATATGCCTATGATTCATAATTTTGGCCTTCTTATGGGGTCACACAATTCCTGCATATTCCATTCTTGTGATTTTTTAAAATTTTTCATATCTTTGCTTGAGTGGTCTAGTTTGTCCACTTTATCTTCCAGTCTTGATACTCTGTTTTCCATTTTGTTCATCCTATTGGTGAGGCTTTCTCCTGCCATTTCTAATTGGCTTACTGAGTATTTCACTTCCTTCTTCATTTCAGCCTGAGTATTCTTCAATATTTCTAACTCTTTTCTGAATTCATTCAGAAGTTTATCCCTATCTTCTTTCAGTTCTTTGATTTCTTTGTGTGTTCTTTAAATTCGCTGTATGTTTTAATCATGTTTACAATTGTTCTTTTGAGTTCCATGTCCTTTGTTATCTCTAGGGGATTCTCATTATACTCCTCTAGAGGACTATTGGTACTTGGAGGGGATATATAATGTTACTGTTTTTTCTCTGTGGCTTTGACATGTGAATTTCTTTTGTAGTTTCTGATTCTTGTGTGAGACTCAAGCCTTCCTTTGTTGTGTTTAGGTCTGCTTCTTTTTGTAAACTTTATGTGCCTTTGTGGTTTACTTGTTGGTCATGAAAAGCTGGTTGGTCTAGGCTTCAGGTTCTCTCTTTAGATTTTATATTAGAGCAGCCAAACTGCTTTACACAGAGGAGCACCACAGAGGCCCAAGTCAGATGAGGATCAGATGACTCAGGCTTTCTCCTAAGGTCTGGATCCCTCCAAGAAAGATGCTGCCCTCAGGAATTTGAGGGCTGGGCTGGCCTTGGAGTAAGGCCCAGGAAAGATGCTGGTTTCAGGAAGCTGGTGGCTGTGCCACCCAGGAATGTAAAGGGAGGTGGAGGTAGGAAGAAGTCTCAAGGGCAATACTGGGAGGAACTGGGTTGCTCTGGATGCAGAGGATCAGGAAGCAGTGGGGACTATGGGCCGAGAGGTCAGTCAAGGTGTCTGGGGTGCTAAGACAAGAAATGGGCCAGTACCCAGGCCAGGAGGAGAGACAGGGCAGGGGAGCTGGGAGGGTGAATGAGGCTGGGGGAGTCAAGGCCCGGTGGGTGCTGCTGGACTTACCCAGGAAAGATGCTGGCACCAGAAAGCCTGTGGCTGTGCAGCCCAGGGAAGTAAAGGTAGGTGGGGGTGGGTTGGGTTTCAACTCTTGAGGGGGAATTTTTAGGCAGCCAGTTAGAAACTAAGGGTTAAAGGTCCCTTATAATCAACAACTATTAAATCAGGACTCTGATTACTGTACAAAGGAAACATATTTCAGTTGTTATCTCTGGCCATGGGGTAAAATAAGGTATTCTGAATTTCCTGGAATGTCACAAAGACACACCACTGTCCCCTCCCATATGAACTGGCCTATCAATCACCTGGACAGAAACTTACTTTTCAGGAAAAGCTACCTGCTTTGGAAACTTTAGAAATAGTATGACACCTCTTTGAAATGTAAATTTGGACAGTGGTACCTTTGGCCATTGTCCACTCTCAACCCTTCTGCATCATTCTAGTAAACTCCACCTGTCTTATGCACAACTCTGTGTGCTTCATTGAATATTTTCAACAGAGAGCACAAGGACCAGAGCCAAGTAAAGGCCAGAGCAAGATCTCAGCAATGTTTTACATATGTGATGTGCTGCTTAATGAAGCCCACTTCCCTGTGTGTCACCTCAGAGCGGGTTCACTGCAACAGCGGGTCTGGTAGGAGTCATCAGAGAGGTCTGGAGCATTGAAACATCAGTCCTTACAGACAGCTGTGATTACTCCATCTGACTCAAGCACAGAGGATGGAAAGTCTACTGTAGTCTCCGGTGGTGCTCATTAAACACTAGGTGGGTTTCTGGCCAGGAAAAAAGGAAGAGAATTAAAAATAACATGTGACTAGTCCTGAAGGATAGCCACAAGTTTGAGGTCAACCTGGTTTGCACAGTGAGATACTGAGATTTTTTTTAACGGACAAAGCAAATAGAGTAGAGAAGTTAAGTAGCCATTTAGGAAACTGGCCGACAGTGTTTCACAGAGCCTTTGAAGGGTCACCAAGAGAGAATGTCAATGGTGTTGGAGAGACAGCAAGAGAGAGCTATGCACTTCTGCATATTGTGGCCTCTACTCAACAGAATTCAGGATTCTTGACTTAGACCATAGGAAAGAATTTCAGCGTGAGTGAGTAGAAGCAAACTTGATGTTTATTATGAAAAGTTTTAATACAGATTGAAGAATAGGCATTAAGAGGCATTCAGCTTGGGAGGACACATGTAAGAAAAGAGGAGCTGTACATGTCCTAGAAGGGCCTAGCCTTCTCAGTAGAGTGTTGTTCTTGGAAATTTTGAGACATGGGCTAGTGATTTAGCTCAGAGACATTTGCCACGCAAGTCTGATGACCTAAGTTTGATTCCCAGAACCCACTCACCTAAAGGTAGAAGGAGAGAATTGACTCCACAAAGTTGTCTTTTGATGGCCACATGTTCATGTGTGCACTCCCCATACCCTTCTCCTCTCTCACACATAACACAAAATTAAGCTAAACTTTTTTTCAGACAGGTTTTCACTATGTATCCCAAAGTGGCTTCAAAGTCACAATCTTCCTGCCACAGCCTCTAAGGTACTGTGACTGCAGATGCGTTGCTATGCCTGGCTGTGCTAGAAATTATTTTGGAGACTATTTCTTGTCACCATAAGGAAGATAGGAATTAAATTTTTATGTTCATGGATTTTGTGTTGCTTGTCAGTGTTTAAAACAACCAGTTTCATTAGCTAGATTCTGCTCATCAATTAAGATGATGAAATTAATGCTGAATGTTTGGAAAATGTCCAGCAAATCATCAGTAATCCTTCTATAGACTTTATTTGAAGTTTGCTAGACATTTACTATTGGTTTAGCTTTACAGGGTTTTACTTAGGTGCATTTACACCATCTTTCCTCTTACATAAATTTGAATTCTTTAAATAATTCATGAGGGTTTACCACTGCCAAACACATAAGATCCATAGTAAGAGCAATTGAGCTCAATGTGGAGACAGATGTAAAGCGATTAGTATCCATGATGTAATAACTATAGCTCACAGTTAGTGACAGAGGCAGGCTGGGTTCATGTGTTTAGAGTTCAAGTCAGTTACTGTTCCTTATTATGTGTGGTAGAGGCTCTGCTTCCTGTTTCATAGTGTGCACTGTCCCTGAGAAACTTGTGGCTTATATGATGGTATTTCATAGCTCCTTTTTCCTTTTTCTCTCTGTCTGGAATCATTAACAGACCCTCAAGGATGTATTTTGAACATTATGAAATCTAAGCCAGAAATTTGGGATTTTTTTGCAGGGCTTTTCGATACGTCTAAGATAAAGATTTCATATGCTCCTTAGTATTTAGGATAAAGATTAAAGCTAAGTGGCACATGCATGCTCATAATTCGAGCATGGAGGCCAAAGCAGGAGGAACATGTTTGAGGCCAACCTGAGTGTAAAGTAAAAATGAGTTTGAGGCCAGCTTGGAATACACAGGAAGTCTCTCTTTCTCTTTATATATAATTTATACACACGCAGACACACATCAAAGAACTTAGATCCAAAACATTTGAAGCAATCTTTATATTGATTTCCTAGATATAAGAGAACATAGTTTTGTAACTCTCTGAAATAACATTTCTGACTTTATTAGTGGATTATGAGGTTAAGGTGCTTCTAAAACATCTATTGAGATCATAGTGAGGGGGCTGTAAAAATGGCTCAGTGGGTAAGAACAGTGGCTGCTTTTTCAGAGAACCCTAGTTTATTTCCAAGAGCCCATAGTGGCAGCTCACAATGATCTGTACCAACAGTTCCTGGGATCCAATGCCCTCATCTGACCTCTGCAGGCATTGCGCTCACAGATGCGCTTACACACATGCAGGCAGAATACTCATACTCATTAAAAAGAAAAGATTTTAACATGCTAGAAATTTGCTTATATAGGTAAATTTATGGAAAATGCTTTCTGTTTTCTGATATAATTTGATTCTATAAACTTAAATTTTTAATGATTACAATTAAACAACAAACAGCAAACAGCTACTCACAGCGATTACAAGGAAGTGAAAGTGCTAGAAATTCATGTTGGAAAACCGTTTTGTAATTTAAAAGACAAATGATAGCATTTGATAGAAATAACTTCTTAGGGACTAAGAGATGGCTCAGAGGTTAAGAACACTGGCTGCTCTTGCAAAGGGCCTTGGTTCAATTCCCAACACCCACATGGTGGCTACCAATCATTCATAACTCCAGTTCCAGGGAATCCAACTCCCTCTTCAGACCTCCATAGGCATAGCATGACATACATGGGTGCACTTACATACATGCAGGCAATACACTCATACACACAAAATAAAAATAATAAATAAATAACTTTTTTTTTTTTTTTTTTGGTCTTTTTGAGACAGGGTCTCCCTGTAGGTCCAGCTGTCCTAGAACTCACTATATAGACCATGCCGGCCTTGAACTCACAGGGATCCGCCTGCCTCTGCCTCTGCTGGGATTAAAGGCGTGTGCCACCACGCCTGGCTTATAAATAACTTTAAAAGATTTGTTTCATTTTTAATTACATGCATGTGTCTGTGTGGGAATTTGTGCACTGAGTACAGGTGTCTGCAGAAGCCAGAAGAGGTTGTCAGATCCCTTGGAGCTAAAGTTAGAGGCAGTTGTAAGTTGCCAGACAAGGGTGCTGGGAAGTGAACTAGGGTCTTCTGTAAGAGCAGTGTGCGCTCTTAATTATGGAGCCATCTCTCCAGCCCTAGAAATGATTTTTGAGGTAAAATGTGAAAGATTTATATGACCTGAGGAGGACAATAGAATGTCATAGACAATTTTAGGAGTTTTATTCCACGAGATTTCCTTTTGATTGATAATACCTTTATTAAAATCACTTTTATATATGGATGGAATTCTGACAGTTTTTTCAGTCTTGTATAATTGGATAGATATACTAAGTGAAAAAAATCACCTAAGTGTTGAATTCTAGTTTCCCTGCCTTTAAAGTAGGTATATAACCGTGACTTCACTAATGGCTGAATAATGAAATGATACATGAAATACCTTAACATAGTGGCTGATGTACAGGAGTCAAGACGTTAGCTCAGAAAAGTTGCCAGGATCAGCCTAGTGAAGTGAAGCCAAGGTTGAGTTTCCTTTCAGGTGAGCCCGTTCTCTCTCGCTCTATTTCACAGAGAATACAACACGCAGGGTTTGCAGTGGGGTCGTCAGGAAGGAAAGAGAGCCCGCTGGCTTTGTTAATATACTTGGAGCCTTTTGCGTTTTTTGTGTTCACTTTATTCAGCCTCATTTGTTGGTCCAGTCTGGGCTTCCTGGCCCTCTGTGACCTGGCACTGCTCTGTCATTTCAGTGCTCCCAACACAGCGGCTTCTTTACAGACCGCTTCACAACTCTGGCATTGTTTGCACTGTTTTTCTCATGAGGTTGTCTTCTATAATGCAGAGGTATCCTGTCTGTGTTTGGACAAATTTGTGCTCTCGTTTTCCCTCAGAACATACCAGTTTTGCATTTGTGTTATACCCTTTATCCCCTGGATTTTGGAATCTTGATCTGACAATAGGATTAGCATTTTGAAGTCTCTGCAAATATTTAAGTGGAAAATCTAAGGTAGTGCTTGTCATAACAGCATTCTGGTGGTTAGACACGATCTCTCCGCCCAAGCCGTCATCTTGCATCTTGCTCACATCCCACTTTCATCTTAAAGTCTTCCCTGTCCTCTGAGCTGCTACAAGTGGTCTTCCCTCTGTATATTTGCTTTTTGGAGCAGTTTTGTAACATCGGTGCCATGTTTTAAGATTTTCATTTTAAGATTATAATACAAATTTCTAAAAGAGTATTTTATACATTTTCAGTGTCTGGGAACATGCTAACTAGTTTCTTTAAGACAGAGTCACTGAACTGCAAAATGGAAAGAAATCTTAAATAATTTTTTAGATGGGAAAATTAAATTCCCAATTTAAAAGTGACTTTTCTGAGTTATATTTGAGGAGGAAGCATAAAAATTTATGTCATGTTAATTAGCAGAGGGGATAAACATTACCATTGAAATCTACCAGATGACTTTATATCCATACTCAGGTGCCAAGGATCCCAGTGCAACTGACTATGACTAGTAATAATCAAATACATACAGATTAGAGACACATGCACCAATATCTAAGTGTTATTAGCAAAAACAATGAGTCTTTCTGTAACCAACAGTATATTTTAAAATGAAATGAAGATCTTTTTGAAAGGTTAAAAACTCATTCAATTTTGTGCCTTACAGGGCTTATACTGAGTTCAATATTGTATAACTGTATTAATTCAACTGTGAACGTAAAAATTTTATAGCCACTTTTGAAAGAAATGTATCTTTGCTCTGAAATTATTACTGAGTATCATAAAGCTGTAATGAAATGCTTCTCCTATAACATAATAAAAAAGTGACTTTTCAAGGCCTCATGGACAATTATAGGCAGAATTGGAGTTAAATATTAAGGTATTTAAGTTTGTCCACTTTTAATATAATCTTAGTGGTTCATATCACTATTTTTTGTTTTGGCTGCTCTTCTTTGAGCTGTGTAGCCCTGGTCATGTTATGTAACCTCTATGACCTCAAAAGGGGTTGGCTGTAAAGCTTAGAATTGCTTTGGAATAAGTAAGCTAAGATATGCAAATCTGTCCCAGTTTGCTTTCTGTTGCTGTGATAAAACACTCTGGCCAAAAGCAACTTAGGGGAGGAAAGGATTTATTTGGCTAAGGCTTCCAGATCACAATCCATCATGGAGGGAAGTCAGGGCAGGAACTCAAAACAGGAACCTAGGGTAGAAACCAGGGAGGAAGGCCGCTTATTGGCTCATTTTCTTGTCTCATGCTCACCTACCTCCTTACATAGACCAGGACCACCTACCTAGGGATGGTGCTAGCCCATAGTAGCTAGGCCTTCCCACATCAATCATCATTCAAGACAATTCCTCACAGACATGGCCGTAGGCCAGTCTGATCTGGGAAACTGCCCAAGTGAGACTCCCTCAAAAGACTTTGGGCTACATCAAGTTGACAGTTGACTGTAGCTAGGATAAAAGCATTTGCTCCAGTGATTAAATACCAAGAACCCAGTGATAGGGAATGGGCATAATTCTGACATATTAATATCTGTTGACTCTCTTATTCAGGAAATTAGATCATGTACTGCTATCCCTTATTTTGAAGACTGTAATTTCCAAAATTAAAACCTTTCAATCTTTGACTCTTTGAGAGAGAAACTTTCAACGTACATAATATTTCTAAAGAAATACCATTTCCAAATCTGTAAAAGTTTCCTATAAAAATTTCTTTACATTTTTGAATCTTTTAGGTTCAGAGGTAAATGTTTCTCTTTCTTTAACATGAAGTAGATAGATCATTTTTTGGGGTCTCTTTTTTTTTTTTTTTTTTTTTCCGTAGCCCCAGATGGCCTGGAACTCACTATGTAAACCAGGCTGGCCTTGGACTCACGATTATTTTTAAATGTAAGTTGGAACTATTGCACGATGTTCCATTCATTGTTTATGATGATTTTTTTAATTATCTTTCAGTCTGAATTTTGATTTGTAATTTTCTTGTGAATTAGGACATTTTGGTGGCTGAAAAGTAAACATTAGTCTGTAATCCCATTTAAAATCTTAATATAAACTGGCATAAACCTTTCTTAATAGACTAAAACACTAAAGATACTTTCAACCAAGTATATAAAAATTTTCATTAATTGTCCACAACTCCAGGTCTATAGGCTCTGATACCCTCCTCTGTCCTCTGCAGGCACTGAAGGATGTGGATGAAATTACATACATGCAGGCAAAGCACACACACACACTAAATAAATAAAATAAATAAATAAATAAATAAATAAAAATTATCTCCAAGGGGGGATATTTTCAGAAAGTTGGCCTCAGAGTTGAGCATCGAAAGATATGAAGTCATCGAATAGAGCTCCACTGAGTTCAAAGCAGCTTTTATGGCCACATAAATACTGTGAAGCAAACAATTCGGTCACAGCCTCAAGCATGTACTTCCCGTATAAAACACTGGGACCCTAGAAGAGGAGGAGACCAGGTTAGATTTCTTCACTTCTTCCTTCCTTCCTTCTAACTTCCTTTCTATGCCCTTCCCGCTAACAATCCAGATCTCCCAGCCCTAGCTATCAGACACGTAGTGAAGGAGTTAGTGAAGAATGCGTGGTATTCCCAAGAGCTTCACTTGGCTCTCAACTCTGTTCCTATTGTACATATAAAGGATATTTATGCATAATCCTATTGTATGAAATCTCCAAATCTCTCTTAATGAATGCAGGGTCTAATTATTTTAATTTATTTTGATGCCTAAGACAAAGCAGGTTTTCTGGCACAGGCCTTTGTTGCACCTGTCTATTAGCTGTGTAACCCCAAGCCTAGCAGATTTTAGATAGAATATATTCAAAGTGAAGAAATAATTAAAATCTCCAAAGCACAGTTTGAAGGAATGTCATCAGTTTATCACTGTGCAGCAGAGTAGGCAGAGAAAATGGAAACCTGGCATTTTGACACAAATTGAATTGGAGGAGAGTAATTCATCAGTAAAGTCTAGGGAAGCTTGGAAATGAAGGTGATCAAGTGGGCAGAATTGGTGTAATTGGTGAGCACTTTGGAAACAGTGTTTGAGTCTCTACTCCCTTTCCCTACTTGTTAGCAATGCACTAACTATGCACAAGCTTTTGATTTAATTCCTTGATCGATGTGGTGGAACCAACATTGTGTATCTCATGTACTTGTGAAGATTAAAGAGGCTTTTAATAAAGCACATGATACATCACCTGACACTTTCTATGGATAAGACTATTATTTTTCTCACAAAAGTTCTATATCAGAAGATACCCAGATTTCTGATACTTTTAGTCTTTCCTGGTAAATTCATGTCTATCAGACTGGATCACTGAGACCATCTTTGCATAGAATGTTGTCCAGTGAATTCAGTTTTGATTAGTTTCTCAGATCACGCAGCTATCACATACCCCAGACTTCTATAGTAAAATGCCAGAGACCCATTGATCAATGCATTTCTTCAGTTCTGCCAGCATAGTCAGTCTTTTTTTTTTTTAAGAAGAGAGGTACAAGGTCTGATCTTCCATTCATCATTTTTAAAGGTTCTTAGTTTTGACAGGACTCAGACTTAGAAGTAGAATCTCTCAGTGAGGACCACCTACATCTCTTGGCAATTTGTTCCTGGCATTTTTCTTTGGCTTCCTTCGTTCTCTTGGCTAAAAGCTCTGCATATGCTGCAGCCTCCTCCTCATTTTTCTTGGTGTGTTGCTTCTTCAGAGCAGTACACTGGTGTCTGTGTTGCAGGATACATGGAGTAATAGACATTGAGTCTTGGGTGCTTTGGTCCTGTGCTTTTTGCCTTCCTTGTTTAAGGGCTTTCAGACAATATATTGGAGGACATCATCTTTTTTACAGGCAGTTGGATGAATCAAGGTAAAGTTCAATATCTTCTTTCCAGGCACTGGCTGTTGGAAACTCTTTGAAGTGATGCAAACTTCTTACTTTCTAAGAGAAGCTCATGGCCACAGAAATGCTGTGGATGCTCTGGGTGAAGAATGGAAGGCTTCTGAGGTCCAAATCAGTGGTGGGGATGACAAGGTTTTCTCATGAAGCAGGGTGTGTCCTGACCCACGACAGAGTGCACCTGCTATTGAGTAATGGCATCCTTGTTATAGACCAAGGAGAAATGGAGAGGGAAAGTCTGTGCAGGAATGCATTGTGGATACTAATCTGAGCATCAACTTGATTAGTGTTTTCAAAAAGGAGAGATGGCTACTTCTGGACTGAAAGATGTTACTGTGCCTCAGTGGTCGGAATGGAGCTAAGAGCCACGTTCTTGGTAAAGGTCTCCCTCTTGGCTTGAAGATGGCCACCTCCTTGAGGCATATACTCACATAGCAAAAAGGAAGTTTTGGTGTTTGGTCTTCTTATAAATTGATTAATTCCACTATGGGGATTCCAGCCTCATGACCTCATACAAGCCTAAGTACCTCTCACAGGCTCTAAGCTCCTAATACATTTGGAGGTAGGGCTTCAACGTAGGACTTCTAAGGGCTTCAGTTAGGACATATGAGTATGTATTTAAAAACATGGAAATGAAAGGGCATGTCTAATTCTGATTCTTAAGTCATTGAAAAACTGTAAAAGATTTTAAAAGCCAAGTCTTTATTATGTTCCCCAGGATTTTAGACAGAGTAGAGTTGTACAAGGAGAGAATAAAAGGGCGCATAATTCCAAAAGGACACAGGTGTAGACTACCACAGTGGTATTCAGTGTATGGTTAACATGAAGACCCACTGAAAATTTGAACATTACCATGTTGAAATTTATATTTCCCACAGGGAGGAACCTAATCAGGACCAGCTTCTACAAATAAGATATAGGATGGATTACAGATGGCAAGAAGATATTAGGAGACTATTGTGACATTTCTTGTGAAGCACGCAGTGAGCAGAAGTAGTTAGGATGAAGGGGCGAGTGAACAGGGAGGAGCTAGCAGAATCCAATAGCTGATAAACCTCCCACAGTCAGGCTGTTTTCCTGTGGAAGGCTGGGAGTTTAGGGACATACACATGTTTCTTCTTGGCCTCAGGTAGTTTTGTGAACTCTGTATCCACACGGTGCTGGCCACCTGCTTCCCACATCGTGGTTTTTATGAGTATCAGTAGTGCTGCTGGGTTGTTCTTGCCTCCTCCTCTGATCTTGTTTTTGTAGCTGTTTCTAGTGAGACATCACTGCCACAGTCATAGATATTGCTGGCTCCACCTCCCTTGTGCCCACAGGCAGCACAAAGAGTTTTCAGCATTCCTGTTTTGTCATCTTAAAGGCTCCTGCTCTTTGGACAGTGCTCTTACAGCTGGCTTCATTTTTGCTTTATTCTGAGCATTGACTATAGGAAAAATCATAGGTTATGCCACCAATGAAATTGAGATTTCATTCTTTGCTACTTTGCTACTAATTTTATGGCATGTAGGGTAAGTTATTAGAGCTCTTTGTGTATTACTTTGTCCTTAAAATGAGAATAATATTGCTTGGTATAAGGTGCTTTTTTCTGAGGAAGCCAAAGACTACATACAATTAAATCCTGAACATAGTGAGTAGATATACATTGGCCTGATACAGCTACTCATTATTAACATCTGAATCCAAATGCACAAATCTCCTTTATCATGTAACTCAAATGATCAAATAAGCCAAAGAGAGAGGAGTGGAGCACAAAAGTTGACCTGTGGATGAAGAAATTAAAGTTATACTAGCCAAGCCTTGAAAGCAATTGAAGGTTGTGTAATACACTCTGAAGAGTGTGTCAAGCTCAATTGTAGTCTAAGCATTTGTTATAAAAATGAGGTATCAGACACTATCCGTAAAGTTAGAGTCATGCCCCATGCCCCAAATCATGTTAGTCGCAGCATAAAACTTCTGAGCTAATAATACTATACTCATAGCAGAATTGTAGCCTGTGGCCATCTCAGGAACTGCGTAAACTGAATCTCTCCTTATTCCAGGTAGGTGACAGTTGTCAAGTGGAGGCATAGCTTCCATAATCAAGAACTCAAGGAAATAGTCCACTCCTAATGGGGTGAATATTATTGTTGAGAATATAATCTTTGAGATCAGATTTTCTAGTTTCAAATATGTTACACTACTTACTATGTGATTTTGTCCAACACTTTTAAGTTCTTTGGCTTCAGCGACCTCATCCATAACAGGGCATCATAATGATACTTACTTTTTAGTGTTGTTGGGAGAATTTAGTAGGTTAGTAAATATTAATTGCAATGACAAACGCTCTCACAGCAGGCCAATGTGCAGAGAACAAGACATTTCAGAGTGCTTATCCCTGAATAAGACACTATATAAAACTTCCTGAGACTCAGGGACATTGTGGAAGAGGAAGGGAAAGATTGTAAGAGCCAGAGGTGGTGCTTGACCACAAGGAGACAGAGTTTTCCAGACAGCATGGAAGTCACACATACGAACTCATAGCAATGATGAAAGTATGTAAGTTGCATGCAAGCCCAAACCAGGCAAAATCCCAGCATAGACGTAGGGAAGTGGACAAGAAACCTCAACCCAACCTAAGGAAATTTTGGCAACAGATGGCTGTTAGGAGGAGCAAAGGTGATTTCTTTCAAGGATGGGACATTGGTAGATCAATCACATCCCAGTGGATGTACCCACACTAAAGGACATTTACGGACACAAATTAGACTCTATATGCCATATATAATATATTTACATATATGTAATTAAATTGGGTGGAGGGCAGTAAGGAGAGGTGAGGATAAGAGGTGAAAAATAAAAATAAAATGGAAAATTAGATGAAAAATATGACGCATATAGTTGGTCCCTCAATAATTAGCTATATTAGCATTATTTCCTTTAGGCATGGAAACCACATTGAAACAAAGTCCCAAAGATGGGGTCTTTTGGTTTGTGGAGGGGACAATGGAGAAATTTGCAGCCTACAAGCAACCTACAAGGATCCTGTCTCATGCACTGACAGTTACATTAGGCTGACGGGTGTGATGTTGTGGCTCCATTCCTGGCTGAGGAGCTGGGAAGATCTAGTCCAGTGAACAGATACTCAGCGACACAGGCTGGAGAGGCTGAGGCCTGCATGTACGTGAGGGCACCCATGTCGTGCAATGCTGTGGAGGTCAGAAGAGAGCTTCGGATTCCCCTGGAACTGGAGTTAAGGACAGTTCATAGCCGCCATGTGGGTGCTGGGAACCAAACCTGGGTCCTCTGCTAGAGCAGTCAGTGTTCTTAACCACAGAGCCATCTCTCGAGTGTCTGCCAGACTCATTTAATAATGATCTCTAGTTGCATCCATTTTCCTGAAAATATTATGCTTTCTGTTTTCTTTGTGACTGAAAACAATTCCATCAAAATCATATATGAAATACGTTTTTATTAGTTTATCCTGTGTTATCTAATGGTGTGATTTAAATTTTAGTTTGTATATTATTGTGTTTATAACAATAGCATATTAATATTTATTATGAAAGTTTAACAAAAGTTCTCAATAGAATATAGGAAATACAGTTTTTTAAAAAACGAATTTTTATTTCACAGTGTGAACGATCTTTAACAAAAGTTGTGTATATTATCTCTGGAAAAATGAAAACAAAGTTGAATATCTATGCCACATATTTCAAGTGTTTTAGGAAGTGCTATCCTCAGGGTCATCTATAATATTTTCAGTTTATGATCGTCAGATTGACTGATACTCAACATTTGTGCTGTGATTAATAGTTTCATGTTGCTTATGTTACTTTCTGATAGAGCACACATTTTTCTTGGAAAATATTTTATCAAAATTTTCTCACTTTTAAAATGTTCACCTTTCCCATTGAAGATTTATTACTATACATTTACATAGTACTATATTGGGAGCCCAATGCCTTGCTTGGAATTTGAGCTATACCAAAATTTGCTCCTTAATAATTAGTAGATGTGAAACACATTACCATTGAAATCTACCTGATGACTTTATATCCATGCTCAGATGCCAAGGAGCTCAGAAAGTAAGGCCAGTCTGGTCTACATAGTGAGTTCCAGGACAGCGGGGGCTACAGGGAGACCCTGTCTCAAAAAGACGCCCCCCCCCAAAAAATGAATTTTTCTGTATGAAACTGTATTTTAATAATGAAATGGAGGTATTTTTTAAAGGTTAAAACCTCATTTAATTTTATGTCTTAGAGGGTTTATACTGAGTACAATATTTTATAACTGTAATAATTCAACTGTAAACTTAAATTTTACAGCCAATTTTGAAAGAGATTCATCTTAGCTCCAGAAATTGTTATTGACTATGTCAGTGGTGTTGTAATGAAATCCTTCTTCTAAGTATGTAGTTATTAAATAACTTAACCTCTCTTGAGCCTCCATTTTATATAGTAATATGTGAGCAGGAACAGTACCTTCTCAGTAGTATAGTACTTGTCTAGCATGCATGAAATCCTAGGTTCAGTTCCCAGTATAGCATAAACCAGATGTAGTGGCACACACACATGCAATCCCTGGATTTGTGAGGTACAGACAAGAGAATCAGAAGTTCAGGTCATCCTTTGCTACATAGCAAGTTCCCAGCTAGCCTGGACTGTATGAAACCCTTTCTTCAAAAAGAATAAAAAATAAAAATTTCAGTTATTTGGAAATGTCAAGGAAAAAGACATGTACCATAAATTTGTAGTGGGAATTATACAGAGCAGTATCTGATAAGTCCTGTTTCAAAAATAATACCAATTTTTATAATCATAACTATAGTTAACAGTGATGCACAGTATATCAGAGAAAACCTTATATTCATGAGCATAAAATAATTCAGTTCTCAGTTCAAGAGTACAGCCCATCACGGCAGGGAAGTCAAGACATCAGAAGCTGGAAGCACTGGTCTCATCATATCCAGTCAAGGAGCAGAGAGCAGTAAATCCAAGAGGGGTAAATGCATGGTGCTGCTAGGCTCCTGTCTCTTTTTATACAGTTCAGGATCGTAGCCAAGGAATGGTGGTGACCACAGTGGGCAGGACTTCCCACTTTACTTAACACAACCAAGATAATCTCCCACAGGCCTGCCCAGAGACTTGTCTCCCAAATGATTCTAGATTCTGTCAAGTGGACATAATACTAGGAATTAAAGTGGTGTCAGAGTTATTTGTCTCAGATAATTATCATTGTGAATCATTGTTTTGGGCAGGAGTGAAAAGCTGAAGTAGATGCTGAAAGTTTAGAAAATGAATGTCACCACCTGAAAACACTTCTGTGGACTAAGAAGAATCAATACCAAATATGATTTTGTCATTCATAAAAATAGTTTGATCCTAGGAAACTGAATTAAATAAGCATTTCCCAGAAGTCTACTATTTATGTACTCATTCATTCCACAAACAGTGCTTGAGAATCTCTTGGGCACCGGGACAAAGTAGTAAACAAGTCATAGGAAGGCCCTGTCCTTATGAAATTTAAATTTAGTGGAGAAGACAGATTAAAAAATTAAAAATATTGTGGAAAAGAGATTAAAAAAAAAACACACACACACACACACACACACACACACACACACACACACACACACTTCCTTACGCTTGTAGTTCCTGGCTTTAACAATTTTCCCTCTCACTACCTCAATAACATCTTTCCTGTGAGTGCCCCGTTGTGGACTATTTTCAAACAGGAATTATTGTGTTTTACGTGCACTCCATTTCACCTCGCTCATTCCCACAGGTATTTCCAATACACAGAGTTAATTGTATTCCTCTGATTATAAGCCTTTCATGACTATCACTATCTGACTGTGGTCTTTTGCAGGTTTTGGCTCCTGTCTCCTCTCTAAACCTTGCAGCTTGAGGTGTAGCTCCCCTCAGCTGTCACTCCAATTTTCAACTTGTTCTTTACTGAGAAATAGCAGCTGCACAGCACTGTTTCTTCTTCTTCTTGCTGTCATGGTAATCTGACATGCATCATGCTCATTGTCTTCATCTAAAGCTTCTGTAAGGCCAGTGTCCCCCACTGTGTTTCAGAATCCATGTCTTTTTCAATTTTTTTCTATTCCTTTCCTTCTAGTGGTTTATTCTTATCTATGTTTTCACTTGCTCTATGTCATTCATTTAAAAACCTATTGCTAGGATCTTGAGATGGCTCAGTGGGTAAAGGCACCTTCTACCAAGCTTGTCAACCTGAGGTCCATACCCAGAACCCACGTGGTTGAAGGAAAGAACAGACTCCTTCAAGGTGTCCTCTGATCTCCAACGAGCACTGTGGTATACCCCTGAACCTGATATGACTTGAGAAACAGAGCCCTCATTCATTATCTTATATCTATTACTTCATATGTATCTACACTCATGTTGCATAACATTGTCCTAACTCACACTCTCCATTCTTTCACTGCTTATGAAGTGATCTACTCCAATCTGCTTCTGTCTCTTCTAATGGAAACTTCCCCACCTCCCTCCTTTTCCTTCTTTCTTTCCTTTACTTTTCAGGAAATCAGTGACAACCACACAACCAAATCTAATAAACCATGGTTGTACTCATCTTACCACTCAGGAGAATTTGGTACGAGTCACCATGCAACCCTTCAGAATCCACTCACTTGGCTATTTGTTTTTGGTAAGCCTCCTTGTGTTCAGTGGTGGTTCTCCTCCTGAACCCATTGCAGTTTATATCCTTCCTCTGAGTAACTGTACTTAGTTACAGCAATTCAATTCTGGTAATTTCAGAATTAAATACCTCTCTATCCATACTCTGTGATCCAGAATGTTACATCCAAGTTATTTTTAAATATATGCATTTTGATGCCCGTTAGATATTGCAAGCTTAAAACTCACAAACCAGGACTTTCTTTTAAATGTCTTCTTAGGTTCGCAAAGAACAGATTTCACTGTGGCATTTCATACACACATGTCATCATATTTTCTTTTTATTTATCTCCCCTACCACCCTCCTTCATTTCCATAATGCACCTCTTGTTGGACCCGTCTGTCCCTCCAAAATAAACCTTTCTTCTATTTTCATGTCTCCGTGTATTTCATTACTATTTCTTTTCCCCTCCCAGCCTCCTTTAAGATAATTTCCTCCTCTCTTATGATTCTTTCACACACACACACACACACACACACACACACACACACACACACACACAACAGGCAGAAATCTATAAAATTAAATATAAAGTCTGAATATGAGAGGAAACATCCCATATTTGCCTCTCTGAGACTGATATTTCTCTTCATGTAAGGATTTTTAGTTCTATCCTTTTTCCAACAAGTGTATTAATTCATATTTTTTATGACTGAATAAAATTCCATTGTGCATATTTAATTTTAATATTTTAAACTATTTTAAATTTTATACATTTCCCACTCAAATCCAGACCCCTTCCCCCTTCCATGCCCCCCCATACCCTCACCGAACCCTATGCACTCTGCCATACATGCTGAGTTCTATTCATTCAGGTGTTTGCAACCAAATATCCTTCAGTGTAAATGCGTCCACTGGAGTCTAGTCAGCCCATGCAGTGGTCATATGTAAGTCATACTCTCCCTCACCCAGCAGTAATCAGTCTCAAATAGCTCAATCTAGGGCTGGCCCACCACCTATTTCTCACCTCCCCTTTGGGCCCTTGTTTAATTGAGCTGACATGGGTCTGGCGCTCAACACTAGTGCTGCCACAGGCTCACATGAACAAGCCTCCAGGAGCCTGGAAACCTCCACCTCCCTGTGTTCATTAACCAGCCTTGCCTCTTACAATCTTTCTGCCTCCTCTTCTGCAAGGGTGTCTGAGCTGTGGGTGGGTAAGTTTCCATGTAGGAGTCCCATCCTACACCCTACAGTCTCTTCTCCAAACGTGGCCAGTTGTGACCTTCTGTGTGCATTGTACTCTGATGTATATGGAAACCTCATTGGTGAGAGTTAGCCTTCTTTCTACCACTTATTCCACTATGTTCCATGTAGAGATTCGACTACAGATGTGTCACCTAGTACTGGGCATCTCTCAGACATATATTCTCTGTGCCTGACCAAATGCGCAACTCTGCAGTAGCCTCCATCTGTTGCAAAAAGAAGCTTCTTTGATGAGTGCTGCATGGCATGTTATTCACTCTAAGGGAGGTCTCTTCTGTCTGGCACTGTGTTCCCTGCCAAGCAGCTCCCAGGTGTACATATGCATTAATGTTCAGACACTCTACGTGCATTTCTCATAGGGTTTCTAGGGCATCTCTTTTCCCTCTAGGTTTCCTAGCCCCGCCGAGATTCACTCATCTCCACTCTTTTTTCTCCTATCCAGCTTCCCTCCTCCCTCCTTCCCTAGTCACAGTGCCCCCATTATCCCCACCTTCTCCCCAACACCTCCTGAGTCCTGCCATCTTTCCTCTCCTGACTTCCCTCCCTCCCCATACCATGGTCCCTTGCATGTCCTCCCTCCTCTCCTCCCTGTGGATTACTCCCACTTTTTCCACCTCCCTCAGGTAACATTTGTTCCCTACTGTCCCCCTTTCAGGTTGTCTCTTTTCCTTTGTCTCCATGTATCCTTTCCCTTTCCATGGCTCCTGGTGTTACATTATAATTTATATGCTCACATATAACGGATTGGTGCTACAATCCACAAATGAGAGGGAACACGTGTTGCTTGCTGTTCTGCATTTGTGTTACTTCACTTAGTATAACACTCTCTAGCCCCATCTATTTACTTGAAAATTTTATAATTTTATCTTTCTTATCGCTGAGTAGAACTCCACTGTGTAGATGTACCACATTTCATTAAGCATTCCTCAGTTGAGGGACATTTAGGTTGTTTCCATTTCTTAGCTATTGTGAAGAGAGCAGCAATAAACATGGTTGTATAGATATCTCTACAGTATATTGAGTCCTTTGGGTATATGCCAAGGAGTGGTATCACTGGATCATATGGTAGGTTCATTTTTAGTTTTTTTTGAGAGTTCTCCACACTGCCTTCCATAGTGGTTGCACGAGTTTGCATTCCCACCAGCAGTGAATGAGCGTTCCCCTTTCTCCACATCCTCTCCAGCATTTGGAGTCTTTTGTTCTCTTGATCTTTGCCAATCTGACTGGGGTAAGATGGAATCTTAAAGTGGATTTTATCTGACTTTCTCTAATGACTAAGGATGTTGAGCACTTTAAGGTGCTTCTTAGCCATTTTTATTTCTTTGAGAACTCTCTGTTTAGATCTATCACTCATCTTTTTATTGGGCCATTTATTCTCTTTCTTTTTTGAGTTCTTTGTATATTCTGGGTATTAATCTTCTGTCGATGTGTATCTGGTGAAGATTTTCTCCCACTCAGTGAGTTTCCTCTTCCCTTCCTTAGTTGTTTCTTTTACTGTAGAGAAACATTATAATTTAATGAGGTCCCACTTATTGATTGTTGATCTTAGTGCCTGAACAGGTGGTGTCTGATTTAGACGTCCTTCCTATGCCTGTATCTTGGAGGGTTCTGCCTATATTTTCTTCTAGCAATTTCAGAGTTTAGGGCTTTATATTGAAGTCTTTGATCCATTTGAAATTGACTTTTGTGCAGGATGAAAGATAAGGGTCAAGTTTCAGTCTTCTACTGAAGGTGGCTGAAATTATATGAATTCATGCTTGGGTCTTCTATTGTGTTCCATTGATCTCCATGTTTATTTTTGTGTCAGTACAATGCTTTTTCTATGACTATAGCTCTGTAATATAATCTGAGATTTGGTATGGTGATCCCCCATACCCAAGATTGCCCAAGATTATTTTGGCTATCTGGAATCTTTTGTGATTTCATATGAATTTTAATATAATTTTGTCAAGCTCTGTGACGAATGTTGTGGGAATTTTGATTGGGATTGCACTGAATCTATAAATTTCTTTTGGTAATATGATCATTTTCACAATATTGATTCTACCAACCACAATCATATTTCCATCTCCTAGTGTCCTCCTCTTTCTCTTTCTTTAGAGTTTTGGAATTTTCATTGTAGAGATCTTTTATGTCTTTGGTTAGGTTACCTTAAATATTTAATTTTTTAAAGGCTATTGAGAATGGGAGAGTTTCTTCGAGTGCTTTTCCTGATTGCTTATGATTGGTATATAGAAAGGCTTCTGATTTTTGTAAGTTTATTTTGTATCCTGCCACTTTACTGAAAGTATTAATTAATTCTACCAGTTTTGTAGTGGAATTTTTTGTATCTCATGTATAATATCATATCACCTGCAAATAGGGATACTTTGACCTCTTCTTTTCCAATTGGTACCCCTTTAATTTCCTTCTCTTGTCTTATTGCTCTTGCAAGAGTTTCAAGCATTATATTGAAAAGGAGTGGAGATAGTGGACAGCCCTGTCTGATTCTTGATTTAATGGGAATGCATCCAGTTTTTCTCCATTTAGGATGATGTTGCCTATGGGTTTGTTGTATATAGCTTTAATTATGTTGAGGTGTGTTCCCTCCAGACCAATTCCTTCTAGGACTTTTAACATGAATATTGGATTCTGTCAAATGCCTTTTCTGTATCTAAACAGATGACCATGTGATTTTTGTCTTTATGTCTATTTATATGTTGTTTTTTTACATTTGTTTTGTTGTGTTCTTGTTTTCATTTTGTTCCAAGAATACTTTTATTTCTTTATTAATTTCTTATTTGACCTATTCATGATTCAGGAATGTGTTGTTTAATCTCCATTATTTCATATATTTACTAGAGCTTCTTTTGCTGTTGATTGTAAGCTTTACTGTACTGTTCTCTGATAGAAGGCATGGAATTATTTCATTTTTTTTGTATTTGTTGAGGTTTGTTTTGTGCCCCAGAATATGGTCAATTTTAGAATAACTTTCATGAGCTGCTGAGTAGAAAGTGTATTCTTTGGTGGTTGAGTGGACTAGTCTGTATCTGTTAGGTATATTTCATGTAGCATGGCATCTAATTCAGGTATCTATTTTTCTTTGTCCAGTTGACCTGTATATTGAAGACAGTGGGGTATTAAAGTTGCCCACTATCAATGAGTTGGCGTCAATCACTGTTTTATAGTCTTGGACTACTGATTTTATGAAATTGGGTGTCCCAGAGCTTGTTGCATATATGCTCATGATTGTAATATGTTCTTGGTCAATTGTTCCTTTGAGTAGAATGAAGTAACCCTCCTTATCTCTTCTGATAAGTTTTAATTTGAAGCCTATTTTGTCAGATAATAAAACTGTGACACTTGCTTCCTTCTTAGGGTCATTTGCTTGGAATATTTTTCCATCCTTTTACCTTAACATAGTGTCTATTCTTGAAGGTGAGATGAGTTTCTTGATGACAGAAAAAGATGGGCTTTCTTTCTTGATCCATTGCACCAGCCTGTGTCTTGTGACAGGGGAGTTGAGGCCATTGATATTAGTGTTATTGTTGAAAGGTATGGATTGCATACTGTCATTTAAATTTCTGTGTGTTTGTGGCCCTATTTTGTGTTTCCATTGTTATATCTTTATTTTCTTTCTGTAGTCTCTTGGGCACACTCATTACTTTCCTTGGGCCTTTGTATTGCTTCAGGTATTCTCTGTAGGGCTGTTTTGGAAGACATGAATTCTTTTAGCCTATTTGTGTTGTGGAAATTTTCTGTTCCCCTTTCACCTTGATAGATAGTTTTGCTGGATAAGGTGTTTGGGGTTGGTATCCATGGTTGTTTAGAACTGGGAGTACTTTGTTCCAGGCTCTTCTGCCTTTCATAATTTGCCTTGGATAGTCACCTTTAATTCGTATGAGTTTTCCTTTTTATGTAACTTGTTTTTCTCTAGCAGTTTTCAGCACCCTCTCTTTGTCTGTACATGGAATGTTGTTACTATGATATGTTGTGTGGACTTTCTGTTCTAATCATGTCTTAATGGTGTTCTCTGTGCTTATTGAATCTCTATAGGTATATCTTTCTTTAATTTAGGGAAGTTCTCTTCTACGATCCTATTGAAGATCTGTTCAATGCCATTTGTTTGAGTTTCTTCTCCTTCCTCTATGCTTATACTTAGATTTGGTTGTTTCATGTTCTCACATTTCCTGAGTATTCCATTCCTGTGCTTTTTAAAAAATTTGCATAGTCTTTGCTTAAGGAGTCCAGATCTTTGACTTCCCCTCCCTCCAGTCATGATATTCTGTTTTCCCTTTCATTCATTCTGCTTGTGAGGCTTTCTCCTGTTGTTTCTAATTGCTTTATTGGGTTTTTCACTTCCGTGTTCATTTACATCTGGGCTTTCTTCACTATCTCTATCTCTTTAGTGAATTCACTTTTCAAGTTATGAATTGTTTTTGATATTTCACTAAGCCACATATTTGTATATTCTTGGGCTTCCGCCAAAAGTTTAGGCCTTTCCTCTTTGAGTTCTTTGAGTTGCTTGTCTGTGTTTTCTTGAAGTTCTTTGATCATGTTTATGATTGTTATCTTTTAAATTCTGCATCGTGGCATTCTACAAGGTGGTTCTCAATGCTATGCTCTTCTGTAGGACTTGTGGATTTTATTGGGGACATATTTTCCTGTTTTTTTTTTTCATATCGTTTGTGTTTTTGCATTGCTGTCTGGGCATATGGATGTTCTTTGTTGGTTATATGTTAAACTGGAATTTCTACTCTGCTTTTGTGTAATTTAATTTTGGTTCTGTTAATATTGTTAATGCAGGTTAGTTACTTTTTGTTTAGGTACAAATTGGTGGGTCTTTTAAGTTCTTGCTGGGTAGTAGACTGGTCAGAGTCCTGACAGAGCAGGTCTGTCAGCCTAATCAGAATGTTGAGAAGTTGGCGGTGAGGGAACTGCCTGGGGAGATTTAGGGATCTATGGTAGGGTGTTTAGTTAATCTAGTTTGGGTAGCTAGTCCTGAGACCTGAGGTGAAGGAATTGGAACCTGCCTGTGAGAGAGCCTGGCAGGAGACGGGGTGGGGTGGATGAGAGAAATGGGGTAGGGAGGCAATGAGCTGGATCTGACTTACCAGAGTCCTGGTTGAGCAGGTCTGTCTGCCTGATCCAGAGGCTGGGAAGTGGGCAGTGAGGGGGATCAACTGGGTGAGGATTTACGGATCTATGGTAGGGTGTTTAGTAATCTGGTTTGGGAAGCTAGTCCTTGTAAAGGAATTGGAGCCTGCCTGTTAATTTTTTTTTTAATGTGTGTGAGTGTTTTGAGTGCATTTATGTAAGTGCACCCATGCATGCAACACCTGCAGAGGCCAGAAAAGATTATTGGATCCCATGGAGCTGGCATTATGGATGGTTGTTAGCCACCATGTGGCTGGGTCCTCTGAAAGAGCACTTAGTTCTCTTAACTACTGTACCAACTTTTCAGCCCTGTATTTTCTTAATCTATTTATCTGTTGATGCACATGTAGGGTGATTTCATTTCTTAGCTATGATTCCCAACATCATTTTTGAAGAGGTTTTCTTTGTCCCCTCTCTCCCATGTATGCTTTGAACACCTTTGTCAAAAAATAAGTGATTGTAACTGTGGATTTATTTTTTGTTCTTCTGTTCTTTTTTATTGGACTATATGTCTGCTATTTTTAGACTAGTAAAATGTTGTGCTTGTTGTTTCTGACGCATAGTTTGAGAATAGGTATTATGATGCTTCCAACATTGCTTTTTCTGCTTAGGATTGCTTTGGCTATCTAAGGTCTTTTGCGAATCTATATGAGTTTTAGGATATATTTTTCAAATTTTGTGAAGAATGTAATTGAGATTTTGGTGGGGGTATATAGAATCTTTACATCACATTTGCTAATATAGCTATTTTAAAATATTGATTCTAGCTGGGTGTGGTGGCTCATGCCTTTAATCCCAGCACTTGGGAGGCAGAGGCAGGCAGATCTCTGTGAGTTCAAGGCCAGCCTGGTTTACATAGTGAGAACCAGGACAGCTGGGGCTACTTATTTTGATATATCACAGTGAAAGATTTATCGTCCTCTTTTTTTTTTTTTTTTTTTTTTTAAAAAAAAAAAAAAAAAAAAAAAAAAAAAAAGATTCTACCAATTCATGAACACGGGAGAAGTTTTCATAGTCTAGTGTCTTCTTCAAATTTCTTTTTCAGTGTCCTAAAATTTTCATTTTAGTGGTCTACTTAGTCAGGTTTATTCATAGGTATTTTATTTTTATTGAAGCTAATGTGAGTGAAATACTTTCTTTGGTTTCTTTTTTGGAAAGTTCATTATTGATATATAGAAAGGCTGATGATTTCTGTATGTTGCTACTTTGCTGAGAGGTTTATCAACTCTAAGAGTTTTCTGGTGAAGACCTTGGGTCATTTAAACATAGAATTATGCATTATGAAAATAGGAATAATTTGATTTCTTTTGTTCTTATTTGTATACCTTTTATTTCTTTGTCTTTGCTTATTGTTCTAGCTGAGATTTCACATAGTATATTGAATGACAGCAGTGGTAGAGGGCACTTGGTTAGTCTTGCCTTTGATTTTAGAAGGATGTCTTCAGATCCCCCATTTGCTATTATATTGGCTATCTGCTTGTTGCATATATCTGTTTTATGTTCCTTCTACACATAGTTTCTTCAGAATTTTTCATGATGGAGGTATACTGTATGCTATTAAATGCCTTTTCTGCATCTATTGAGATAATCATCTGATATCTGTCTGTAAGTCCATTTATATGTTGCATTACATTTACTAATTTGTGTGTGCTGAACTGAACTTGCATCTGAGATGAAACCAACTTTGTCATGATACAGGATCTGCACAATGTTTTCTTAAACAAGATTTTCAAGGATTTTATTCAGAATTTTTGTGTCTCTGTTCATCAAAGAAATTTGTCTATAGCTTCCTTTATTTGTTATGTTTTTATGTGGCTTTGGTTTTGACATTTCATAGAATGAGTTAAATAATGTGCCTTCCTCTTCTAGTTTGTAGATCAGTATAAAAGGTAATGGTATTGGTCTCCTTAAAAGTTTGATAGATATCAGCAGTGAATCTACCTGGTCCTGAACTATTTTTCTTCATGGGGACTACTTTATAAATGTTTGACTCTCATTGTTTGCTATGGATTTAAGTGTTTATATCTTGATATAATTTTTGTAGGTAATTCATATTTGTATAGAATTGTATCCATTTCTTATGTATTTTCTGGTTTTTGGACTATAAGTTGTCAAAATAGCCCTTATTGATCCTCTAGATTTCAATGGAATATACAATATCATTCCTTTTATTAATTTTTATTAATTTGGGTCTGTTCTTTCTTTTGGTTAGTTTGGTTCAGGGTTTGTCAATATTATATATCTTTTCAAAGAATCAAGTTTTTGATTCTTATATATTGTTCCTAAGTCTCCATTTCATTAATTTCTGCCC
>NW_008360331.1:269774-281234 GCF_000622305.1 Nannospalax galili | reverse complement strand
TATATCATTGTATATATTTTCTGTTTTTTTAATGTAAATGCTCATAAGTATAAAATTTCGTCTTGGCTGGGCTGTGTCCCAGAGGTTCTGGTAAGTTGCTCTTCATTTCAGTTTGATTCTGAGTTTTTAATTTTCCTCTCTGGTTTCTTTAGAGACCTAGTGGCCATTTATAAGTGTATTGTTCAGTCTCCAAGTATTTTTGTACTTTCTGTAGCTTTTCTTGCTATTGATTTCTAGTTTTATTCCATTATGATCTGATAAGATATAAGAAATAATTTTAATTCTTTTGTATTTGTTATGTCTTGCTTTGTGACCTTAAATGTCATCTAATTTTAAGAAGGTTCCATGGACTTCTGAGAAGCATGTACATTCCATTTCTGCAGGATAGAATATTTTGTAGATATGTTATACTCACTAGATCTATGCTATATATTAATTCTGAAGTTTGTTTGCTGATTTTTAGACTAGATGACCCATCTGAAAATGAGAGTGAAGGCCATTTTTACCTAGGGGTGTTGTTGAGAGATGTTTCTTAACTCATGATTTTTTTTATTGGTTGTTTTGCTGATTGATTGGATTATTCTTTAGTCCTTTTTTCTCCAATATTAATATTATGGGTTTGCTGGTTTACTGTACTAGGCATGGTGGATTACTCCTCACCCTCCTTTGTTATTTTATTCTTCTCATGGAATACAAACCAGAAATCATTTTCTAATTGAGTTTTTCATGCGACATAATTTGATGGTATTTAGATTCCCTTATTGTCTCCCACCCATCTTAATGTACTCATATATATGATAAGGCCTATAGAGTCTAATTTATATTTCCAAATGCCCTTCAGTGTAATTCATCCACTTGAGCCTGGTTAACCTACCAAAATCCCATACTTGAAAGAGACTGTCTCTGCCCCTCTTAGCAGTGATCTGTTGCCATAATTTCCTTAGATGGAAGTTCTTGCCCACTTCATCATGTCTATGCTGGTGTTTTTTTTTTTTTTTCTTTTCTTTTTGGCTTGAGCTTTCATGGGACTTGTGCATGCTGTCACCATTGCTGTGAGATCATATGAGTAACTGAGCTGCTGTCTGGAAAACTCTGGTTCCTTGTGGTCATCTACACCTCTAGCTCTTATAATCTTTCCACCCCCTCTTCTGTAATCCCTGAGCCTTGAGGGGCAGAAGTTTGATATGGAGGTCCTATTCAGGGATAAGCATTCTGTGTTCTCTGAATGATGACCAGTTGTGGGTTTCTGTGTTAATCACCATCTGCTCCATAAGGAATATTCTCTGGTGAGAGTTGAGGGATGCACTAATCTATAGGTATAAAAAATAAGTCATTAAGAGTCAGTTTAATATGATGACTATTTAGTAGAAAACTAGTATTAGATTCTCCTCTATGTCTTGTGACATGTATAACCTCAGGTTTCTAAGCATGATATCAATATCAGTAATGAGTTCCATCCTAGGAAGTGGAACTTAAATCTAATTAAGGAGTGATTGGTTACTCCCATAATATTTGTACCACTATTGTACAAGTGAGCATATCTTGCCAGGTCAGTTGTTACTGAATTTCACAGGATTTATATCTGTGTAAGGTTGGTGACTATTATTTTCTTCTGGTAACATGCATAGCATAGCACCTTCTAGCACTATGAACACTAGCCAGTAGAAATGAGGCTCTGACGTCAGCACCAGCTTGATTTCTTCTTATTTGTTCTATAGCTCATGTATGCAGTGTCTTCAGCAACAGGGTCTTAGCATCCAGTTCTAAACCAGAAGTCTTGATTAAGCTCCATACTTCAAACTTTCTGTACATTCATGTAGGTGGGGTTACCATCTATTCACTAAGTCAAGCTGAAGGCCTAAAAACCATCTGTGTCGTCTCCATTTTGTCTCATTGTACTTCAGAGAGTCTGTTATTCACTACTTCTCATCTTCACTGCCACTGCCTTGGTCTAAACAGTGGTCATAGCTTCCAGGACAAGGTGGAAGCTTCTGAACCTGTCTTCACTTCCTCTTATTCATGGTCATATCATAGCTAGACAAAGTATATCAGCCAATGTACATCAGGTCATATCTCTAATTAAAATATTATGGTAGTTTTCATCTCATTGAAAATGAAACACACTACCTTTTCTATCAAGGCCCTCCATGAGTCAGTTGTTGGTGTTTCTCTGAAATCATCTTCCAGAGCCACCCCATCCCTCAGCTTATTCCATGTTATTCATTTCCTTGATACTACTATATATTCAATAAAAGAGAATGTTCAATATATGCTGTCTTTGCCACTGTTTCTGTTTGATGTGTGTGGTAGGTACTACTGGAGAGGATTTTATTATATAAACAAGCTGCTAAAGTGTCAGATGTGCTAGCTCACTGATTGCCTCCATCATCAAAATTCTTATAATTGACTTTGTAAGGCATAGATCATAACCAAAAAAATCTGGGAGGGATTTCTGAGTGGGAAAATTAGATATCTTCTCTGGAACTCAGGTGTCTACACTCCACAGAATTATGTGTGTGCTTTACGGAAGGAGAACAGAAAGCAAGCAGGCCAGGGTTTCTTGAAGTATCTTCCTTAGAATGTCAGTTTCTTAAGATGGTAATATGTGTTCTATAGTCAAATAAATGTAAGAAGCACTCAAGTTTGTGTTTCTGATGTTTCTCTTTGTGTATTGTTTTAGTGTTCGGTTTCCTTTTTCTCTTTAGCACGAGTCACAGGATACTACTTGCCTCCACGGTTCTTTCAGTCTGTCTTACCCTCCTCTTTTTAAGGAAATTATGGCCTTCCTTATGCAATAAGATTTGCTTTTCTTTATGTTTGTCTATTGGTGGTCTCACAGGGATGTAAACTTTAGAGATTAGAGAATTCTATATGTATTACTTTTCAGTGTATAGCACAAACAGGAGAACCTTGGCCTATATCAGATTTTCATTTAGTGGGAATGAATAAGGCCTAATCAAAGAGCACAAATAAAGATGCAGTAACTAAAATTCTTTATCCTCTAAAGTTTCATCACAGCACTAGAAAAGTGACTAGAACAAATTTAATCCTCATGGGACTGTATTTAGAATGAGGGAGTAATTAAGGTTAAATGAGGTCATCGGAGTGGTGCATGATCTGATAGAATTCATGTCTTTGTAAGTAGAGACTTCTCGCTCTCTCTCTCAAACACACACACACCATATACACATATACACACATGTACCATAACATGTCTTTGTAAGTAGAGACTTCTCGCTCTCTCTCTCAAACACACACACACACACACACCATATACACATATACACACATGTACCATACATATACATCATATGTACACAAACACACCATAAACACACATACACACCACACACACATACCATACACACACACCACACAACACACGCACAAACAGCCACACACCATACACATACATACTATGATGGTTAATCTTGTAAACTTGACTGCTTCTGGAATTAACTAAAATGAGAGAGACTTTCTTGATTAGGTCATTTGAAGCTGGGAGACCTATCCTAAATGTTGGCATTACTTTCTGATGGCAGCCAAACAAAAGGCCATGGCAGAAAGGAGCTTTTGTTTTTTGCCTGCTTGCCTTCTCACTCACGGTCATCTTACTACTGTGACATTCCTTTGCTGATAGTAGAACCAACTTCTTCAGAGTCCAATGTAGACTGAAGACTTGCACACCTCCAGGAATTCTCCAGGCCTTCAGTGTCAGATTGGGACTGCTGAGACATCCAGCATTGTGGACTGAGCAACTACTGAATTCTCAGCCTCTCCAATGTGGCATAGCCATTGTTGGGCTAGTCAAACTCTATTCTGTAAGATAAACTGATAAATCCATATATATATACATATATATATTCATTTTATCAGTTCTGTTTCTTTAGAGAACTCCGAACACAGACATATGCATACACACATATGCATACAAACATATACATACAAAACACACATACACAAATGCACATACATATACCATACACACACATACACATATACACCTATATATATATACACATACACACAAACCATGCACACACATAGGAAAAGCCATGTGTGTAAAGATATACCATGAATGGGGCCTCTGTGAGCTAGAAAATGTTCTCATCAGAAGCCAAAGCACCTAGAACCTTCATGTTGGACATCTAACCTCCAGAACTATGATTAAAATAATTTCTTTAGTTTAAGCCACCCAGAATACTGTATTTGTTATGGAAGTGCTGAGAAGATGAATGAGTGGAGGTTTCATTGTTTTATAGTCACTATGCCCTAGCTTACATTATTGGGCCTTAATATTTACAAGTTTGTCAACAGCTTTGACGGTTCATATTTTATATATTCATATTTAATACACTATATAACCAGATTTGTCAAATCAAAATGACTGAAGAACACTCTAATAAAGTATTTTATTTATTATTCTTATTTTATGTGTATGAGTGTATTGCCTGCATGTATGTAAGTATACCCTTTTACCTGCAGAGGTCAGAAGAGAGTGTCAGATCCCCTGGAACTGAAGCTATGAATGGTTGTTAGCCACCATGTGGGTGCTGGTAACTGAACCCAGGTCCTCTGCAAGAGCAGCCAGTGCTCTTAACTGCTGAGCCATCTCTCCAGACCCTGAAGAACAATTTTTATTCATTTTAATTTAAAACTTTTTGTCTCACTGAACTACAAATAGAAAATAGAAAATAAATACAAATATTTGGAAGACACTAATAAAATATTATTGCGCCATACATTTTAGAATTTTTAAATGCAGAAGTGAAGTAACTCACACTCTGCATGTCGCCCATTCTGTCATCAGGCTGCCATGGCTCATTCCCAATCTTCTGTTTAGCACGTAATTCCATAGGGTTTGGAAACAGCACCCAAACTTGCAAACTGATGACAAAAAGCAGATGAATGTTCTTTTTAAAAATGTGTGTATGTGTGTGCATGCATGTTCATGTCCAGATATGTGCATGTGCATGTTTGTGTATGTGTTCACAGAGGTCAAAGAACAACCCTGAAGGTCATTCCTCAGGGGTCATCTATCACTTTTTTTTGAATGGTGTCTGTATGTGGTGTGAATGTATGTATGTATCTGCATGGGTATGGGTGCATGTGTGTGCAGGGAGTGTGTGTGTGTGTGTGTGTGTGTGTGTGTGTGTGTGCGCATGTGGGGGCTAGAAATTGACATTGTCTTTTCCACTGCTCTCTATTTTACTGAGGAGGTCTCTTCAACCCAGAGCTTCCAGATTTGGTTAGTGTAGCTAGCCAGCTTGTTCCAGGGATCTCCTGTCTCTGCCTTCTAAGTACTAGAAATACAGGTGGCCACCGTGCCTGTCCTGCTTTTTACATGGGTGCTGAGGATTTGAACTCTGGTCTTCATGAATATACAGCAAGCACTTTAACCTCTGAGCCATTTCTTCTTTTCCAATCTTGGTTTGTGAGGAGTCCCTCACTGACCTGAAGCTCAACAAGTAGACCATCACCGGGTGGCCGGCGAGCCCAGTGAGCCCGGGTATCTGCCTGTCTTCACCTCCTTGGTGCTGAGATTATAAGAACATGCCACTATGTGCAGCTATTTTTTGCATGAGTTCTGGGGTGCATGCTCAGGTCCTCATGCTTGCAAATCACGTCTTTGCTGACTGAGTTATCTCTTTAGTCCCATTATGTTTTTTGAGACTGGGTCTTGTTATGTAGCTCAGGCTGCCTTGTAACTTGTTTTGTAGTCCAGATCTCAAACCTGCATTTCTTCTGCTTCAGCCTCCTGAGTGCTGTGACTCCAGGCATGTACCGTCGTGCCTAGTAAAAGCAGGTTAACTGTTAATCAGTTTTTATCACTGCTTATAAAGTCTTCACAGATAAGGTATGTCCTCACTCTAGACTTATGAAGTACTTGGTAGTGATATAATCAGCATTGAGAAACTCATATACAATTATTATGATGAAAGAATCATCTAATAAAGTAAGAATCTCCAAAATGTTTTTTTCTAGTACATTTTAGGGTGGCTTCCTGTCTAAAAGAATTGGGAATGATTATTTAGTTCCATTAAAGCTACGAATTAGAACTGCGTGTAATGTCTGAGAATTGCTGGGGATCAAGGATGGTGTTTCTGGCTTATTTTCTATTTAATAAGTGGGACTTATATCTCTGTAACACATTTTTCATAATGGTTTCCCTTAGTATTGGTTGGCGTTATCAGAATACATAACTCTGGTGAAAGCACTCATGGTTTTTGTTCGGAAGTACACTTACAGTGTACGTTTGTTTTTTACATTAATCGTTTGACAGAGTTTATCTCTTGTGAAACTGAATAATAAAAATAGTTTTACTTTTAATATAGATGCTAGAAGGAAATTATTTTTTATTTTTCCTTTACAAGACTTTTTTTTTTAATCAAGAAAACATATTTAATCACCTGCCCTCATTTTGTGTTGCTTTGTAGAATATATCTCCTTGGGAACGATTAGGAAATTCAGCTGTTCTCCATGCCACATTCCTTGAAGAAACTCTGTCTATGAGTAGCTGGGGCACAGTATTAGCCCAAATTTTCAGCTTATTAACTTGTCTGCTCAACTCAGCTTCCTTGGCCCTACAGGGCCCCATCTGCAGTTTTAACAATATCGATGATTAATTCTACAAAGAGCAGTTTAAACTACAAAGCAAAACCTGGATACAGGCCCCACAGAGTGGTCACGTGCTCAGAGGTATCTGTACAGCAAGGAAAGAAATGTCTTCCTGACACAGTCTATTATCCGGTTGAAAGATGGTCTGGAAGCTCCCTCTCTAAGAGGTTCAGGAGGGCCATACACATGTCAGATGACTATCAACTAGCAAAAAAAAAAAAAAAAAGATCCAGTTTAATCACTAATCATGACTGCCTGTTAGATCAAGACTTGAACTATTTCTCACCCTCAGAAGAGTTCATTTTGCCTTCTGTACAATTTGTTACATTTTATTTGAAACTAATTTTTACTCTGAACTTTAACTATCATAGTCCCAGTGTGCATGACATGGTAGTAATATTTTACGAATATATAAGAGCCTTAGATTTGAGTGATGAATTATATGGCCTGGGAAATATCTTAATTTTATTTGTTTACAAAATCTTACTCAAGATGGCAGTAAAAACTAAGAAGACAGGGGCTAGTGTAATAGCTCAGGGATGAAGAGCACTGGCTGCTCTTGAAGAGGACCAGGGTTCAATACCCAGCACCAACATGGTGCCGAGCAACCATCCTTAACTCCAGTTGCAGGGAAATTAGATGACATCTTCTGACCTCCATGGGCATTGAGGATACAGGTGTACTTAGATACATGCAGGCAATATACTTATACACATAAAATTAAAACAAACTCAAAAAATAAAAAAGACAATGTGTATGAAAGTATTTTGCACAAGGCATCAGATTGGCATGGGATTTGAAAGATAATGCTAGGTTATAAGGATTTTCTAAGTCAGTGGACCATCTGAATTAATATCTTTCTGATTTATTTATTCTTTTTTTTAAAATTTGTTTTTATTAAATTTTGTTGTATTTCATACAGAATATCTCAAACAGTCTGAATCATCTTTATAGCCCTGTTCCCAACAGCACTGTCCCATATCCCCTCACTGGAACCCATACACTCTGCCCTGGGTGTTAAGGCCCACTGTGTCACTAACTTATTTATTCTTGAATTATTTAATATTCTAAGGATAAAGAATAATGATTTGCCTATGTTTTATTTTAAAAGTTATCCAAAGTATGGATTAGCAAGTATAGTCTAAATTTAAAACAAATTTTCTTCAATTAGCTAAAACAAGAGAATTATATTTTAGTTACTTCAAAAGGAAATCTACTTAGTGTTAAGTTCATTGACTAAATTTAGAAAATTTAATTCAGTGATTGTTTCACTGCTAACAAATTATTTATTTATTTTAAAAAATATTTATTATTTTTATTTTATGTGTATGTGTGTATTGCCTACCTGTATGTAAGTGCACCCATGTCGTGCACTGCCCGCGGAGGTCAGAAGAGGCTGTCGGATTACCTGGAATTGGAGTTACGGACAGTCGTTAGCTGCCATGTGGGTGCTGGGATTCGAACCTAGGTCTTCTGCAAGAACAGCCAGTGTTCTTAACAGCTGAGCCATCTCTCCAGTCCCTGCTAAAAAAATTATTTTAAAAGTAAATGCAAGACTTGATTATACAGAACAACTTAAAATAGGCTGCAATCTGAAGAGCACCTTTATTCCATTAATAGTTTGATTTATACTCTATTGTTATATATTACAAACTATGAGACTAAAGTAGATTTTGTTACCCCCCCAACACATATACACTGAATGCATTAATCTAATTTACTGCTTTTTTAAGTTAGAGTGTTACAGAATTATTTTATAACCAGACACACAATTATAGAATATTAAACTTTTTTTGATTTATTTCTTTTTATTTTATGTGTATGAGTGTTTTACCTGCATGTATGTAAGTGTACCTGTGTCATGCAGTACCTTGGAGGTCAGAAAATAGCATTGACTCCCTTGGAACTGGAGTTCCAGATGGTTGTTAGCCACCATGTGGGTGCTGGGAACTGAACCTGGGTCCTCTGCTGAGCCATCTCTTTCATCTCTAGTGATAATATTTTAATACCATAAGATTAAAAGTCATTTTACTTGTTTCAAGTTGAGAATTATGGAAAAATTTGCCAATTATCTTAAATGCTGTTGCTTGTTCACAGTTTTGTTAGCACTCCTTGCAGATGTCTGACAGTCTGTCTCACTTCTACCATCATTACTCTCTTCATTGATCCCTTACCCAGATTATTCAAATCATGACTCTACTATGCTTTTCTTTCACGATCATTTCCTACTCCAATCACTGTTCCTTAATGTAATCAGTCATTAAAAAAATGAGATCAGTTCCTAATGCTATTACAGTTTTCTAATACCTAGAAAAAAGTAACTAAACTTCCTTAGTGAAGTTTTTAAACTGAATTAGTAAACTACTCCCAGAACATAGTTTCTAATAAAATATATAGCACTCAATGCATTTTTTCAATGAATGCATGGATTTATTTCAGCTTTCTCTTCCTGCCTTCCAGCTCTTCACCCCATTCATACACTCAAATATTTCTTTCTTTGAAAATAACATGGTCTTTTCTTCCATAATAATGAGCACACTTAAGACTGTAGAGATGGCTTAAATAAAATGGATTAGTGCGGTTTGGACTGTGAGACACCTACAGACAAGTTCAGGCCATCATCATGTGCTGGAGCTGGTTGGCATAGTTACTTATTATAAAACAAGGGGCTCATAAAGGCGCTATGAACATCAGGGTGTTTATAACTGGAGCTTTATTTTAATCCTGCCCTTGATGCTGATTGATGTTATGATTCCAGAGGAACAAACTCAGTGGATGAACAGCACTGCTTTATAATGATGAAATCAAATCATTCCTCTTACAGGAACATTTTTACATTTCAGAAAAACTTATTTGAAGGGAAGGAGAATATGATGGCACGATGGAGCAATTTGGAGAAAGATATGAGTTTTGAGAAGGCATTCTAAGATCTGAGTGATATTCATTTACTTTAAGAAATAAGCCAAGAACGTGCACAAGCAGGATAACGGGGTGGTATGGCTGGGTACTGAGCATAGGAAGGAGCCTGTAAGTATAAATGAATAATGACAAAAAGGATCAATCATGAGAATATCAGGGCCGCCAGTTCTATATGTGCCACATTTTCTTACATCAAATACAGATGCAGGTTTGGGGTAATTAGATGAAATAAGAGTAAAGACAGAAGGAGCCTAAGGATCCCACAAAGTATATTTTCTATTTCTCCTCTTTGAAGGAGGTAGATTCATTGGTTTGTTTCTCCTGAATGATTATCCAACAGGTTAGTTTTTCCGTATGAAAATACTGAGGGGCAGTCATTTTTTTTGTTGTTCCTGAATGTATTATTTGTTATATTCTTAAAAAAATTGACCAAAACATCTGAACCAGTTTGTGTATGTGTGTGTACATATATGTGTGTATGTGCATGTGTGGAGGTCAGAAGTTGATGATGGACATCTCCCTTAAGAAATTCTCATTTTTTTTTTGAGACAGGGTCTCCATGTAGTCCCAGCTGGCCTGGAGCTTGCTATGTAGACCAGACTGGCTTCTCAAGCATTGAGATTAAAGGTATGCGCCACTATGCCTGACCTCTCATTGTTTTGAAATAGGAGCTCCAGTTAAATCTGTATATATACATATATAAATATATATATATATATATGTATTTCAGCTAGATCAGTTGGCCATCAAGCCCCAGGAATCCTCATGCTTCCACCTTCCCATAACTGGGATTATAGGCATGTACTACTGCACCCAGATTTTTGCATGGGTTATTGAGATGGCACTTAGGTTCTCAGACCTGTCTGACTGAACCATCTCCTTTTGTATTTCTTTATGGTGATAAGAACACAGCATAAGGTGGATCTTTTAAAAAATATTTTATTATTTTTAAAATAGTTTATGTGTATGAGTGTATTGCTTGCATGTGTGTAAATGCAACCGTGTCGTGCAATGTCTGCAGAGGTCAGAAGAAGGCATTGAATTCCCCAGGAACTGGAGTTATGGGCCATTGTTAGCCACCATGAGGGTGCTGGTAATCAAACCCGGGTCCTCTGCAAGAGCATTCAGCGCTCTTAACTGCTCAGCCATCTCACCAGCCTCGAGGTTGATCTTTTTATTCTTTTAATTTTTTGACAGTATATTTATTGATTCTTTATATTCAGACTTCCCTCCTCATCTCCTCTCAGATCCACCCCTGTCCTCCTCCCCTTCACATCATGTCCTCTATTATTATTTTTAAAGCCTATAGGGTCTAATTTGTGTTCCCTAAATGTTCTTGGGTGTGGGTCCATCTCCTGGAGCCTGGTCATCCTACCCAACAACACGCCCACAAAGAAAACTGACTCCCTGAAGCTGTCAATTGCCAATAGTTCTTCTCCTTCTTGGACTTCATGCCCACCTCTCCAAACCATGCTGGGTTTTTATCTGGCTTGCACTTGCACATGTCTTACACATTCAGTCACAAGTGCTGTGGGTTCATATGTGCAACAGCCTTGTCTGGATAACACTGTTTTCTTGTATTCATCTACCTTGTATTGATTTATAGCTCTTACAGTCTTTCTACCTCTCTTCCACAATGATCCCTGAGTGTAGGGAGGAGAGGGTGTGATATAGGTATCCCATTTAGGGCTGAGCATTCTGAAGTCACTTATTCTCTACAGACTGACCACTGTGGGTCACTGTATTAATTACCATCTGCTACAAAAGTAAGCTTCTCTGTTGAGAGTTGAGAGATGCAGTAAATCTATGAGTTTAACACTAAATCATTAGAAGTAAGTTTAATATCATGTCCCTTTAGCAGAATAATAGTAGTAGGATTGCCCCTGTGGCCTATGACCTATCTAGCCATAGGTTCTTGGCCCC
>NW_008360331.1:269198-269572 GCF_000622305.1 Nannospalax galili | reverse complement strand
CATGCATAGCACCTTCCAGCACCCTGAAAGCTAGCCAGCAGAGATGAAGCTTCGAGGTCAGTGCCAGCTTGACTTCTCCCTGTTTGTTATATGACTCATGTATATCGTGTTCTCAGTCATAGAGAGAATATGTGGAAAAGTGGCAACTCTTAAAATTTTAAGAGTATATAGTGTTGGCCTTAGGTATTCATATTGCTTAACTGACAACTCATTATTTCCTCCTGCTTGCCCTGTGGCAATGACAATGGCATTCTGTGTTTAGGAACAAATATTTTAGAATTTTTATCCACTCGTGACTGGCTAATTTCACTTGGTGTAATGTCATCATGATGAATCCAATTCTTTATGGCAAGATTTCCTTCTTTCCTATGGCT
>NW_008360331.1:259198-269061 GCF_000622305.1 Nannospalax galili | reverse complement strand
AACATCTCACATGGTTCTCTGTTCTACATTCTTACCATCAAAAATTTCAACATCCTTACCAACATGTATTTTTTAAAAATAATATTTTTATTGATATTTTTGAGACTTTTATATAATGTATTTGGTCATATTCAGAACTTCTCCCCTTTCTCCCCTCAGATACTCCCTTCTGTTTTATTTAAAAACTAAGCCCATCTTAACATGTATAGTTAGGCCATTGTATTTTTATTTAAAATTTCTTGATGATTAGTGATATTTAGTATCTTACATACCTTCCCCAGGTAGCCAATTCACACAGACTGTTTTAAACTACTTTACTCCCTGGCCTATAATGGGAGCTGTGAATGCTCAATTAGAAGCAAGAAAGGCGAGTGAACACGATACCGGCTTTTGGCAGGCTACAGCGGGGTCGGTGGGGTACCTGCCTCCATCCACCAGCTTCTCCTATCAGGAAGCCTGCTGCTTGCTCCTCCCTGTCTGCTTTCTTCTTTGTTTACCATACATACATTTATCTTTTCTTATGACTTTTTAAAATTGTTTGAGAATTTTATACATTAGTAAGACTAAGGGTGCTAATTTAATGGCTCCATGCTGTTAGCAGAACTAAAGGCCCTGCACGGTTTCTCATGATTTTTGCAAACCCTATGTACCTTTTGTAAATAGATCTTTTATTTTTTTTTTTAGCATATAACTGATCAGAATATGGGATTTGCCATACCTTTTTCATCCATGCATGCCGTGTGCTTTGGTCATGCTCATCTCCCTATTGTTTCCCACTCTCGCCCCTGCTCCTCCTGCTGGTCCTCTTCCTCTTTCCTCTTCCACTTCCATGTTTTCCAAAGTCTGAATGCTGCACCGAGAACACATGTGACATTTGTTTCTGAGCCTAGCTTATTTGGCTTAGCATGGTGATGTTCAGTTCCTCCCATTAAGTTGTAGGCATGGTATCATTCTTCTGCCTGGTGGAATAAAACTCCATTACATGCATATACTACTTTGTAATGTGATCCTGAACTGGTGAACAGCTAGGCTGATTCATAATTTATTGTGAATGGCATTATAAGCACATAATGTATCTCCTTTGTATGCTGATGGTGATTCTTTAAGATAAACACCCAGGAACAGCAGAGCAGGATCATGTATTCTATCCTGAGGTTCTTAGGGATTTCCATAATGGCTGTACTAATTCACATTCCTGCAAACACCATATAAGCATACTTCTCTTCCCCAGCAACATCCTTGCATCCTCACCATTGTTCATTGCTTATTTTTCTGATGGCAGAAATTCTGATGTTAGCCATTTTGACTGTGGTTATACGTGATTTCAGTGTAATTTTGATGTGCATTTTCCTGATGGTTAAAGATAGTGCATTTTTTTCATGTATTTATTGGCTGTCTCTGCTTCTTTTAGGGACTCCCTACTATATTTGCTCATTTATTGATTCACTACTTGCTCTTTTGGTGTTCAATGCTTTAAAAAATTATTTATTCTGGATATTAATCCTGTTAAATAAATAGCTGTTGCTCCATTCATTTCTCTTGTTAAGCTTTTTAATTTGATGTGATCCAATTTGTTAGTTTCTGGTATTTCCAGAGTTGTTGGAGTCCCATGCAGAAAGTCATTGCTTTTGCCTACATTTTAAGTATTTTCTTATCCTTTCTATTAGGAGTTTCAAAGCTTCAAGTCTTACGTTAAGTTCTTGATCCATTTCAAGTTGAGTTTTATACAGAGTGACGGTGATCTAGTTTATTCGTCTGCACAGTAACATCCACTTTTCTCAGAGTATGAAGTAGAATATCTTTTCTTCCACATATATTTTTGGCACCTTTGTCAAAAAACAGCTGGCTTTAGCTGTGTGGCTTTATTTCTGGGCTCTCTATCTTAATTCACCTAATCTTTGAACCATTTGATAAATAACTCCCCATTCCTTTCCTCTCACCCTAAGTCTTTTCATTCTACTGTCTACTTCCATGAATTCAACTTTACTAGAGTCTACATGTGAGATTATGTGATATTTGCCTTTTTCACATGGTTTATTTCAATTAGCACAATAGCCTCTGTGTTTATCCATACTGTCACAAACAGCAGGGTTTCCATTTTTTTACAGCCTTAATAATTTTCCAATGTGAAGGCATAGCACAGTTTCTTTATTCATTCATTAACTAATATAAACCTAGATTCTATGGCTTGGCTGTTATAAATAGTGCTTCAGTGGACAAGGGTGCACAGACATCCCTTCAGCATACTGATTTCCTATCCATTGAATATATACCCAGAAGTGGAATTATTGCATCATACGACAGTTCTATGTTTAGCTTTTGAGGAACATGTACATTGTTTTCTATAGTGATTGTACTAATTTATGCACCTACCAAAAATAGGATTTCTCTTCTTTTCTGCATCTTACTTAACACATATGTTCACCTTTATGATTGTTCTGGTAAGTGTGACATAATATCTCATTATGGTTTTAGTTTGCATTTCCCTTTCCCTAACAATTTGTAACATAGATGCAATTAGTTTGGGGTCATTTGTACATATATTTTCCTTTGAAATATATCCATTCAGATCATTTGCTCATTTTAGTTGCTTTCCCCCTTACTGTTGCGTTGCTTGAACTATTTCTATTCCGATTATAATACACTTGCTTCTGCAATCTTCTATGGCATTGTTTTCCTTCCCTTTCCTTTCCTGTCTTGTCCTTTCCTTTCCTTTCCTTTCCTTTCCTTTCCTTCTTTTAGTGATATATGAGTGTTTTAGTGTATTCAAGAACCTTCTTGAATATATACATATATATGCATCTATTCCATTTTGTATATATTGTCTTCTCTCAAATAAACTCTTTATTCTCCCCAATTTTATTATGTGTCTTTTGGAAGTGTATAACTTTTTTTCAGCTTTAAAAAGATTTATTTTTATTTTGTGTTTATGAGTGTTTTGTCTGAATGTATGTATGTGCACCACATATGTAACTAGTGAAGCTCCTGGTTGAGTCCCTGGAACTGGAGTTACAGACAGTTATGAGCCACCAGGTGGGTGCTGGGAAGCAAACCTGAGTCCTCTGCAAGAGCAGAAAGTCCTCTTAACATGGGGCTCAATGGTTAAGATCTGACCTCTTGTAGAAGACTCAGGTCCTATTCTTAGCACCCATATGACAGCCAACAACCATCTGTAACTCCAGTTTCAGGGGATCCAATGCTCTCTTCTGACCTACATGTGTATTGAATTGCATGGTACAGGTGCACTTATATACACACAGGCAAAACACTCATACACATTAAAAAAATCCAAAAAATAATGCTCTTAACAGCTGATCCATCTAGCTCCAGTATACAACTTTCAAAAACATTTTTATTAATTTTTTGAGAATTTTCTACAGTGTATTTTTATCATATTCCTCCCTTCCCCAAACTTCTCCAAGATCCACCCTCACCTTCCTACCCATCCAATTTCCTCTTTCTTTTTTTTCACCATTGAGCCTAATATGTTGTCCAAATAAATACTCATGGATGTGGATGCTGCCCTAGATTGTGGTTGACTTACCAGGTCTCATATCCTTAAAGAAAACTGACTCTTCCAAAAGATGTGGAGAAGAATGAGGAGAGGGGAGATGAGAGATGACAGAGTAGGTGAACATGCAAAAGTATGATATATGAAAAGTTTCACAATAAAAAACTCATTTTAGGCTGTGCATGGCAAACAGGAATTCAGGAAGATCCAGGGCAAGGTAGATCCACCACGACTTTCTCCCAGTGACCTCCTTACCTAACTAGGCCTCGCTTTCTAACTTTCATCACCTAGTAATGCCAACATATCCACCAAGTGCTTATCCAGTCATTGTTCAAAGCATGCCTTGATCTAGTTGCATTACAGCACTACAGCAGGGTATCATAAATATTATTATCATCATTATCATTATTTCTCTACACATCTTGAGTGCTTACTGTAGCCTAGAGTTTGTGAAAAACCTTTTAATGGACACTATCTTGTTTGAATCAATCATTCAATATGCATTTAACACCTGTTTTATATAAGGTATAGTTAAGACCTTAAAACTTTGTAAAGGAGGTTCAATTGATTATATTTTTATAGATGTGAGATCCATTTTACACATGAGGAAAAAAACACATTTTAGAAAACCTTCTGAATTTGTTTAACACATTCTGAGTCTTTCCATGTTAATGTGTGATTTGGCAGATTTCTGGGAGACCCTGGCAATTTTTTCTAGTATGGATAACTGATATTAAGTATTACATGACATTCTTGGAATGATAATAAGAACTCCATCATACCTACACCTTTGAAGGAAGAGTTCAAGGGATATATACAGATGACTGAAGGGTGGCATATGACAATATAAAACATACTTTTTTGAGATCTGAACCCAAGATGTCAGTAAAAATTCTCACCTACTAAACTCACAAGTTTTAATCTCTGTATTTCTATAGAGAATAAACAGGACAAAAATGCTTGCAGAAGATGACCACAGACCAACATGGAGAGATGATTAGACAGGTAGTGAACAGTTAATCATTTCTGAAAGCTGTGATGAAAATCAACCGCCTATGTGTTGAGGTGATCCAGAGGCATTTTCATTTGTAATTGTGATGAGATTTGAATTGGAGTCTGGTTGTTATTCCTTAATGCCTTTTTCTAGCACTAAAACAAGTGTATTTCACACTGAAAAATTACTCCAATTGCTCCAAATATTATAGTGTACTATTTTCATCTGATTTTTTTCATTATATATATGTATATATATATGTGTGTATTTCAGAATGGCGTATTAGCTCAGCCAAGACACATTACATTGGCTCTTTTTGAGCAACATGATAACCACAAAGCAGTTTAATCATCTCAAACTTGAAGCCATTCTGAGTGAACATTATAAGAATACATCATCTTTAAACTAAACACCATCATTAAATTGCAATTCTAGGAATATTTTCTTCCTCTAGGTAAATATCTCAGAAAAACTGAGGTTTTACTTTAATAGAAGTTTTGATGGCTGTACATCTGTCTGAAGTATAAATCTCTATTGCATTAGCTGTCATAGAATCAGAAGATACTGTGCAACCTGCCAAGAGAGAAAACCAACCAATGATCTGCACAGCAGTAAAGCCTACATGCTACAACTATGACCATCCCAGTAAATTAACTCTACTGGTGCAGTAGTGACGCTTTTATCTTGGGGGTAGTCAACAGCTGTCTAATTGGACGTAAGGCTGCTCAGTGGGAGGGAAATCATACCTGGTACTATAAACACAGCTAGGCACACATGACTGGAGAGGTCACAGACGCTAGAGAAGAACCCATTTTTGTCACTTCCCTAGTGACCAGCATAATTTCTTACTATATCTAATATGTATCCTTATATTTACAGACAAGTGTGCCTCTTACCACTCATCAAAGAAGATTCTTTTTCCAACATATGGAGACTATTACAAAGCTCATAACTAGTCAAACACAGAGAATAAGTGACAGGTGTACATCCCTAAGGATGCATACAGAATGCAACCTCAGCAACTAAGGTTCAGGGACCATCATGGAAGAGAGGGAAGAAAGAATGCAAGAGCAAAAGGGACAAGACACCTGGTATTAGTTAATTCATTCTAGGCATGATTGCTAAACTGCACCAGCTGTAACCTCCACAGCCTAACAAGTCATTTCGCAAAGGTGGATGGGGGAAATTTCACAGAGTTCCACCTCAAGATGCAAAGCCACAGACAATCAATGGATGTGGAAGGAGAGTTATCTTTCTTCAGGGACTAGCTCTCTGAGGGGTTTTCTAATCCCATTGGACACCCCTAAATACACGTACCCATGAGGACCACTAAATGGACTCAGTGCATTATACATATATATGTATACTTATAAATGTGGGGATTGCCAACTGCTTTCTGGTTAGATCTGAGTCCTGCTGTACAGAAGGGAACCCATGACTACTGCTACAAGCTTGGTCCAAAGCCTGTGGATGGGAAGATCATAGACCGTAGTGGAGAAGCTGCCACTTTAGGTAGATGGATATGAAATGCCCACTAAATTCCTTTCTAAATAATTACGTTTATACTCATAGATTAGTGTTGTCATTAGCTTTGGTCAGAGAAGCTTCCTTTTACAGTGAGCACAGTAACTGCAGAGACTCATAACTGGTCAAAGTGATGAGAACATGAGACTGTTCAGTGATCAGCCATAAATGGGATGTCCATGTCACCCGTTTCAAAGCCTAGGGAATGAATTAGTTACTTTTCTGTTATAATTTGACCAAGGCAATTTATAGAAGGAAGAATTTATTTGGCTTATGGTTCCCGAGAGATAAGAGTCTATCATGGTGGGGGAGGCATGAGGGAGGCAGCTGGAGCAGAAAGCTGAGGGCTCACATCTTCAAGCAGGCACAGGAAGCAGAGAGAAATAAACTTACAAGGAGACAAGACTATGAACTCTCAAAGCCCTCCCCCCCAGTGACCTACTTCCTCCTGAAGGTTCCACTCACTACCTTCCCCAAACAACACTACCGACTGACCAAGTGATCAAATACCTGGAGCCTATGAGGGACACTTATTCAAACCATCACAGGGAACATTTTGGAAGAGGAAGCAGAAAGAATGTAAGCATCAGAAGGAATGGACTGAGGTAGAATGCTGTCTTGGGAGCCTGGCAACCCAGCCAATACATTCTTACAGCAGTTGTGTTTGCCTGGCACAAGACTGGACCTATTGGCACCCACCCTCCATGCGAGGAGTGATGGGAGCAGAAGACTACTTCTTGGCCATCACTTATAGACAGATTATAGTATCTATTTTTAAGAAACTCTGTTTTTTATTGCTTCACTCCCAAATTCCTTTCTACATGGACACCGATACTACTGCCAGTGACAGCATGGTCTGGAGCTGTGCCTCCATCCCTGTCACCACTGATATTTCTGCTTGTGTGTTCACTAATTTTCACTTCATAGTGCTCTGGACCTCCAGCATCAGGGCCAGGAGGAAGCCTAAAAGGCAAAGGTAGTAATGTAATGTTGTTGAGGCCTTCTGTTCTGTGTATGTGAAACTGTACTTTTTCCTTTGGGCATTCATTTTGTCGGCTTTCAGGAGGCTCTGCCCACCCCAGCTGGGAACTTCTGCACTCTGCTCAGAATGCATTTTCCTACTAGGTTCTCAGGGCTCTTGTTCAATAGCTGCTTTAGTGGCATGTGTCATGCCACTGCTTTCTGCTTGGGTCTCCCTTCCATGGTGGGTTTGATACTGGAAGAGCTACGGACACTGATTAAGCCTATTTTCCTGAGGTTCCACTTTAGCTTCTCAAAAACACACATGTTCATTCTCAGCTACTGAGCTTGAGAACCTCAAGCAAGACCTTTGGCTACTTTTCTCTCATTCAGCAACCATTAGTGGTGTTTGCTAACTTCTTTCCTTTTAAATCTTCTAGACAGAAGTGAAGCACTAGCCTTTGTACCTCATTCTAGAATTTGTAGGGACATTTTCACATCATTTCTTGAACTGTAGCAGAACATACGTATGCTAGTTGCTGCATTCAGCAAACATCTTGTTTTTAATGAGTCAGTTTCTCTCTGGCAAGTATCTCTATATTTCTAGCTGTTGGCACATTCCCCTCTCCTGGTTTGAAGAGTACCTTTCTCTTCCTTTGCAGTCAAGAGGAAGGGAGCTTCTAAAGCAAGGCTACTATTTTTTTTTTTTTTAAAGGAGTGGATCTTTACCTGGCTTTGGTATAAGAGTGATGCTGGCTTCATAGAAGGAATTTGGAAACTCTCCCTCCATTTCTACCTTTTTGAATAAATCAAGTAGTATTGGATGTAGATCTTTAAATATTTGAAAGAATTCTGCCGTAAATCCATCTGGTCCTGGGCATTTTTTAGTCAGGAGGCTTTGTATTACTGTTTCAATTTCCTTATGTGTTATGGGTCTGTTTAAGCTGTTGATCTCTTCTTGGTTTAGTTTTGGCAACTCCCATGCCTTTAGATACCTGTCATTTCTTAGATTCATTGATTCTTTGTACTGTTTTCTTTGTTTCTATGTCATTAATTTCTGCTCTGATTTTTTGTTATTTCTTCTTGTCTGCTGGGTTTGGGTTTCATTTGTTGTTTTTCAAGTGTGTTGAGTTGCAAGGTTAAGTCAGTTATTTGTTTTCTTTCTGATTTTTTAATGTAGGCACTTAGAGCTATAAACTTTCCTCTAAGGACTGATTTCAGTGTGTCCCAGAGGTTTTGTTGTGTTGTATTGTCCTTTTCATTTACTTCCAGGAATACTTTTATTTATTTCTTAATTTCTCTTTTGACTCATTAATCATTGAGGAGTATGTTGTTTAATCTCCATGTGTTCAGGTAATTACTAGGGTTTCTTCTGGTGTTGATGTTAAGCTTTATTGCATTGTGGTCTGATAGAATGCATGGAATTATTTCAATCTTTTTGTATTTGTTGAGGTTTGTTTTGTGCCCCAGTATATGGTCGATTTTGGAGAAAGTTCCATGGGGCACTCAGTAGAAAGTATGTCCTTTGGTGCTTGGGTAGAATATTTGGCAGATGTCCATTAGGCACATTTGATGTATGGTATTGTTTAATTCAGATGTCTCTCTGTGTATTCTGTCCTGTTGACCTATCTAATGGAGACAATGGGGTATTGAAGTCCCTTACTATTAATAAGTTGGCATTAATTTGGGTCTTAAAGTCCTGTAGTATTGTTTTTATGAAGTTGGGTGTTCCAGAGTTTGATGAATATATCTTCATGATTGTAATATCTTCTTGGTCAATTGTTCCTTTGATCACAATGAAGTGGCCCTCTTTATCTCTTCTGATTAGTTTTAGTCAGAAGTCTGTTTTGTCAGATGCTTTTCTTAGTACCTTTTACTCGGTAAATTTCTTCCCATCCTTTCACCTTAAGGTAGTGCCTGTCCTTGAAAGTGAGATGAGTTTTTTGCAGACAATCAAAAGATGGGTTTTGTATCTTAATCCATTCAAGTAGGTTGTGTCTTTTGACTGGGTAGTTCAGTCCACTGATATTTAAAGTTATTAATGAAAGATGTGTATTGAATCCTGTCATTTTTATTTCTGTTCACATTCTTGGTATAGCAGTGCCTTCCCATATTTATGCCTTCACTGTTTCTTTCTGTAACCCCTTGGGTACAGTCGTTCCTTTCTTCAGCTCTTTGTATTGCTTCAAGAACTCTCTGATGGGCTGGTTTTGTGGTCATGAATTCTTTCAGCCTATTTATGTCATGGAATACTTTCTTTCCCCTTTGACTATAGTAGACATTTTGGCTAGGTAAAGTAATCTGAGTTGGCATCTGTGGTCATTTAGAACTGGGAAAGCTTTGGTCCAGGACTTCTGGCTTTCATAGTTTACAATGAAAAGTCAGCTGCAATTCTGATGGGTTTTCATTTATATGTGACTTCTTGTTTTTCTTTTGTAGTTTTCAGTATTCTATATCCTTAATGAATATAGATCCAAAAATTCTCAACAAAATAACTTGCAAACCACATACACACACACATAAAAAAATCCACCATGGTCAAATTGGCTTCAATTTGATCGAAATATGTATAATAATAAATGTAGAGGAGGCCTTTGACAAAACTCAACATGCACTTATGTTCAAAGTCCTAGAGGGAACTGGACTGGAGGGAACATATCTTAACATAATTAAAGCCTATATAACAATGCCAAAGCCAACATTCTAAATGGAGAAAAACTGGAAGCATTCCCATTGAATTCAGGAACCAGACAAGGCTGCCCGCTATCCCCACTTCTCTTTAACATAGTCCTTGAAACTCTGACAAGAGCAATAAGACAAGAGAAGAAAATTAAAGGAGTAATAATTGGAAAAGAAGAGCTCAAATTATCCCTT
>NW_008360331.1:218383-259183 GCF_000622305.1 Nannospalax galili | reverse complement strand
AATTATCACTATTTGCAGGTGATATATTATACATAAGAGATCCCAAAAAATCCACCAGAAAACTTCTAGAAATGATTAACACTTTCAGTAAAGTGGCAGGTTACAAAATTAATCTCCAAAATTCTGTAGCTCTTCTATATACCAGTAACAAACAATCAGAGAAAGAGTACCTGGAAACATTCCCTTTCACAATAGCTCCAAAAAAAAAATCTCAGAATAAATCTGAGCAAAGACATTTAAGACCTCTATAGTGACAAATTTAAATCTTTGAAGAAAGAGATTGAGGAACACATCAGAAGATGGAAGGACCTCCCATGCTCATGGATTGGAAGAATTAATATTGTGAAACTGACCATCCTACCAAAAGCCACTTATAGATTCAACAAAATGCAAATTAAAATACTCATGACATTCTTCAGAGAATTGGAAAAAAAATCCTAAGATTCATATGGAAGCACAAAAGATCTCAGATAGGCAACGCATCCCTGAGCACTAAGAGCAATGCTGGGGGATTACTATACTAGATTTTAAACTGTATTACAGAGCTACAGTCATAAAAACAACACAGTACTGGCACAACAATAAACCTGTAGATCAATGGAACAAAACTGAAGACCCAAATATGAGTACATGCAATTTCAGCCACCTGATATTTGATAAAGGGGCCAAAAACATTCACTGGAGGAAAGACAGCATGTTCAGCAAATGGTGCTGGCAAAACTAAGTCTCTACCTATAGAAGAATAAAACTAAACCATTATCTTTCACCTTGCACAAAAGTCAACTCCAAATGGATCAAAGACCTCAATGTGAAGCCTGAAACTCTAAAAGTGTTAGAAGAAAACATTGGCAATAACCTACAAGATATAGGTGTAGGAAAGTATTTTCTAAACCAGACATAAATTTCTCAGGAAACAAGGTCAAGAATCAACAAATGGGACATCATTAAACTAAAAAGCTTCTGTACAGCAAAAGAAACAATCAAAAAAGTGAAGAGAAAACCCACAGAATGGGGAAAAAATCTTCACCAGTGACACATCTGACAGAGGATTAACATCCAGAACACATGAAGAACTCAAAAAACAAAGAAGCGAGAAACCAAATAACCCAATTAAAAGACAGGCTAAGGAGCTGAACAGAGAGTTCTCAAAGGAAGAAATAAAGATGGCTAAGATGTGCCTTAAAAGGAGTTCAACATCATTAGCAATTAGGGAAATGCAAATTAAAACCACTTTTAAGATTTCATCTTACCCCAGTCAGACTGGCTAAGATCAAGAGAACAAATGATACCAAATGTTGGAGAAGATGTGGGGAAAGGGGAATGCTCATCCATTGCTGGTGGGATTGCAAACTTGTGCAACCCAATGGGAAGCAGTGTGGAGAGCTCTTAAAAACTACAAATGAACCTACCATTTGACCCAGTTATAACACTCCTTGGTATATATCCAAAGAACACATCCTATTGCAGTGACACTTGTACATCCATGTTTGTTGCTGCTCTTTTCACAATAGCTAAGAGATGGAAGCAACCTAGGTGTCCCTCAACTGATGAGTGGATAATAGAAATGTGTCTTTTATATGATGGAGTTTTACTCAGCAGTAAAGAAAGATGAAATTATGAAATTTTCAGGTAAATGGATGGAACTAGAAACTGTTATACTAAGTGAAGTAACACAGACTAAGAAAAACAAATGATATATGTTTTCCCTCATATGTGGATCCTAGCACCAAGTCCTTATAAGTGAGTATGTATGCAGGAATAACTACAGGAACTAGGATGATGAAAAGGAATCAGGGAAGTAAAGGAAAAGAAAGAATCTGAATGAGAAGAACAGTAAGAAACAGGTGTTAATAAGGTAGATATGGATAAAAATGGGGTTATTTTAAGGGGAGTGGTAAGGGAGGATTATATAAGGAACTTTGGGGGTAAAGGGAAAGAAGGGGCTCAAGAGAGGTGGGACCATAGGAGAAGGGTATTATTAAGGGGGAAATGAGAAAAATGGGGGCACTTCAAATGGGGAAACCATGGTGGAACAGGTAGAAAATACAAGAGATAAATAATGCCTAGCTAGTTTAAAAAAAAACAGAGGGAATCATATTAGTCCAACAACCTACTGACAAATTATACATACAACTAGCTCAAGGATCACAGTATATTTCCAGTCAAGGTTTGTCTGAGAACCTTTGGTCTTTTCCAAAGCTTTGTCTACATAGCACATGGTAATTAAAATTACCAGAATGGTGGAACTAATCCTCTTGGATGTTTAACAGCCATACTTTGATGCCTATACTAATTTGGTCAGAGGCACTTAAAGGACAGATTTGCTTCTTGCTCTCCAAGGTTGACTAAGTTTCAAGGGACTACGGAGCATCTCTCAAAATGTCCTGTTGAGTCACCTGTACTCTTGATCAGGGAGGCCATGGAGACCCTACAAGGTGGACTTGAACCAGTATTCAGTCTACCCAGAAGAAACATTTCCTCCATGCTTCCAAGTGAAGCCATCCATGGTGGAGTAGGACCTTTGACTTATCTTCACATAAAGGGAACTGGTAAAAGAAAGGAGCCAGAGGCTCCTCCCAAGCCCATGTGACCCCTGAGGAACAGATACTCAAATGACCTTAAGAGCAAAAATAAATTGGGTTATCTGGGCCAACTGCCAGATTTTGAGTGTTCAGGTCTTAAACACCCAAAAGGAAAGTATAACCAAAGATTAAAGAGATCAATATAATTCTTTAAGAGTCCACGTGTATAGCTAAAGGCTACATAAAAAGAAACAATGCCAGACAGGAGATACCTTCCTTTGAAATGTTGGCCAAGGTGGTCTAAGAGACTTCCAGACAGTAACCCAGCATAGAGCTGGGAAAATGAAAAACAGACCCCAGTCTTATCTGAAGGAATATTGGCAATTGCTTGCTACTAGATGAGGAACAGCTGATCTTCCTAAAACAAGGAACTCTAGATAGGTTGACCAGATTCAGTGGTTGGACAAGCACTGGGCAATGGCTGAGGGCACTGACAACACAGTGGACCATAACAGGGATGACAGTATATGGGCTCCAGTGAGGGGTAGAGGCTATGGGAGGGTGCCACTTGGGATGTGTGTATATAGATGAATAAGATTGTTTGGGATGTTCTGCTATGAAACACACACAAAAATCAATAAATTAAAAAATGAGTTATGTTTGAGGAAGAAGCATAAAAATTTGCTTCATGCTAATTAGTAGAAGTGAGAAACATCACCATTGAAATCTTCTTGCTGACTTTATATCCATGCTCAGGCCCTAAGGATCTCAGAAAGAAACCGACTATGGCTAGTAATAATCAGATATATAGAGATTAGAGATGCATGTGCAAATATCTAAGTGATAGTTACATTAAAAATGCGTTTTTCTATGTGAAACAGTATATTTTAAAATGAAATGGAGACCTTTTTAAAAGGTGAAAATATCATTCAATTCTATGTCTTATAGGGTTTATACTGAGTACAATATTGCATAACTGTATTAATTCAACAGTAAACCTAAAAATTTACAGCCAATTTTGAAAGAGAGGCATCTTAGCTCTGGAAATTTTTATTGAATATGCCAATGTTGTAATGAAATGCTTCTTCTAATTATGTAAATAATTAAAAAAGGAAAGAAACTCATAAAAAAGCAGTTGGATTCACGAAGTCAACAGTAGGATGGAAACCTGGTGTCTGCCTTCATTTTGTATTTGTGTTGTGCTGAGGACACAGAGATGGATTATCATTCTCAACTTCCTCTTGAGTCTCTCTGAATTTCAGCAAGAGCAAAATCTCACAGTATAGACATCCCACCCTCAGTGTGGGAGACAATGCATATGGGAGAGGCTTCTGTACCATTAGCAGTTAACAACTTAGCAATTCACCTGACCATCTTGCAAGACAAATCAGAGCTGAGACAATGTTCTGTTCATGATGGGTGGGTCCACTCTTTGACCAGGACTATGTAATCTACCTCTTCTGCTCTACTTAAACCTAAACATCACTGCCTCATGCCAGTGCCCATAGAGTATGGGCTTTGCTGGTGTGGTTGTGTGTGTGTGTGTGTGTGTGTGTCTAGAGCCTTATTTGTTTTTCTTCCCAAGGTGGCCACATTGAATATGTCTCCTCTCATCATTACTTATCTCTTTAATTAGCATATTGGATACAGGTGGTTGTGCCTGGCCTGTTGGGGTTGTTGGAGCCCAGGCTTTGCCTTAAAAACTACAATAATACCACATCACCACTTTCTTTTTACTAGCTTTTTAACTTTATTTTATTTTATTTATTAATTTCCACTACTTTTTATGTGTATGAGTGTATTACCTGTATGTATGTAAGTGCACCTGTGTTGTGCAAAGCTCCTGCCAACATCAGAAGAGGGTGTCAGTGTCCCCCAGATCTGGAATTATGGATGGTTATTAGCCACCATGTGGGTGCCAAGAACTGAACCCAGGTACTCTGAAAGAGCAGCCAGTGCTCTTAACTGCTGAACCATCTCTCCAGTTCCAGCTCCATAACTTAAAAGAAATATTATATGTAGATAGAGGTAGCAGGTAGGGTGAAGTAATTGCACACACAGGTTACTACTGCACATCTTCCTTTGCTTTCTCTCTCTTTTTTCAACCCCAACACTGCAGTCATTCCGTCTTCCAGTCTTAAAAGATTCAGTCATTTCCCACTGTAATTATGACAAATTATCACAAACTTGGCATCTTAAAATGATACAAATTCATTCTCTTGCAATTTTCTGAACTGGAATTCTGGTTTAGATCATTGGACTAAGATCAAGTGGTTGGCAGAACCGAACTGTTCTGGAGGCTGTAGGAGAGAATCCATCCACTACCTTCTGGCCACTGCATATGTTCCTTGGCTCATGATTTCCTTTAAAGTCAGAAGTTTTGCATCTTTCTGACCCCTTTTCCATAACTGAATAGAGAGAGCTACAGTTATAAAATATCACAGACTATGTGCCTTCTTCTGATCTTTGCATCTCTTCTCTGTGCAAAGGGAAGGGAGAGCGAGTTTGTGAAAGTGGGAGGGATGTCTGAGATATCTCTGCCTTTTTTTTCTCTGCCTTTTAAAGAATAGTGACCCTAGGGGCTGGAGAGATGGCTCAGTGGTTAAGAGCACTGACTACTCTTGGAGAGGACCCAGGCCCGATTCCCAGCACCCACATGGCGGCTCCAATCCATCCTTAACTCCTGTTCCAGGGGAGTCCTATACCCTCTTCTGACCTTCTGTAGCATTGCACAACACGGGTGCACTCACATACATACAGGCAATGCACTCATGAACATAAAATAAAAATAATAAATAAAAAATATTAACAAAAAAGAATACCGACCCTAGTCCTGTTAGATTTGTGCTCCACTCTTAAGACCTCATTTGAATCTAATTACTCCCATAAATGGCCTAATTTAAAATAGAGTTACATGGGGCTTAGATATTCACTATGTGAGGCTTGGAGAAACACAAATCGATATGCAACACATGGCAACATCTCATTCACAGATTTGTTGAATCGGGACCATCTTTGAGGGGGTCAATAGTTTGCCTTCCACAGAGGAAAGTCTGGATTGTGTCCATTTGAGCAGTCTCTTACAAAGTTACCAATCTATAACCTAAATAGAACCATTCTGTAATGTGATAACATTATCTTTGAAGTTCTAATTTATTTTACACAATTATGCAAATGAATATTTGTTGGAGGTGTTATTAGGTCAATAACCTTAAATTTACAATATGCTAAAATTAATATACATATTTAATAGTTATAAGTTTTGTATGATTCTAGGAAGATTTTCTCACAGCTTGTGAAATGTATGATCATCCCACTCCAAATATTCATTTAAAAAAGCAAATAACTTCAAATGAAGGCAATATCAAGAAACGAGGTCCCCTTCCCTTCCCACACGTGGGAGAAGACACTGCAATTTGGCAACAGATGTGGAAGTTTGCAGTTCTTATTAAAACAAAGCTCTGATATGTACCAACCTGCAGAGCAGAGGATATGAAGAGAACAGAAAGAAAACATTTGTTGCCGATTTACTTAGTAAACCACAGGGGAAAAAGATGGCAAGAATCTGGTGAGTAATGGAAAAAATTCTCGACTTTTAAGAATGCACAATGGATTCTGTATATGTTAAAGGTGCACAGAGAGGTGGCAGTCCCAATTTGTTACCCTTATAGGTGCAATTTATGATAAAGGAGGGCAGCAACTCAGCCACCATTTTTAATATTTTCTTTGTTTTTATGTATATGAGTGTACCGCCTGCATGTATGTGAGTGCACCCTGTCATGCAATGCTGCGGAGGTCACGAGAGGCTTCGAGTCCCCTGGAACTGGAGTTAAGGACGGTTTGTAGCAGCTGTGTGGGGGCTGGGAATCGAACCCGGGTCCTCTGCAAGAGCAGTCAGCCACATATTTTTATAATTACACTGAAGGTTTAATTCTGTGCTTCATCCTTGGTCCTTGGGGATATGTGCCTTGTAGTCTTGAAGGCTCCCAGAAGCCTGTTCCAAAGAGAAATGCACAATATATAAAAATATCATAGAGAATCCCATTAATTTATACAACTAATATTGCTAATAATAATAATAAAAGTAAGTAAAATTATTTCCCAAACCAAAGCCAAGAACCCTAAATATCTCTGCTATCTGAATATTGAATGAATGGAGTTATACTATTGGATAGTTGTTCCATGTGGAGTGACACTTAGGAAGGAAGATAGAGTGAGAGGCATGCCACTATGAGTCATAGAAAGGTTAATTCCAGGACCCACAACTGAAAACGAGCACTGCTCAGGATTGTACCTTGAATTATATAAACCCCTCCAACCACCAGGAAAGATTTAACCATGGTGGAGCAGTGAATCCCAGTGTGGGACACGCATGCACACTAAAGAAAAAGATTGTCCCAGGAAAACGTTGTGACTCGGTAAACAACTTAAAGACTAAACACATGGACTGTATCCTATGCATATGATAGTAACAGAGAGAAGCATGAGATGGTTTGTATGCAATAAACATAATACTGTATAACCTAAAAATGTCAATCACTCACGTCAGTCAGAGAAAGACCTGTCTCTTCAGATAACCCTTTCTTTTTCTTTTGTAAATAAATATTGTGGATCCAAAGAACTAGGGAACTCTTGAGCCATGTGCTTGCCCTAGCCTGCTCCTGCTCTGAGGAAGAGTGTTCACTTTCACTTTTCATAAATCTATGTTTTGGTTACTGTTTTTATGTCTCATGCTCAATTTGGTCAGACAAAGAAACTGGGCATCACATCACAGAAGATCCCATAAACTTCCTTCAGGTACAAAGCCTTTTTTTTTTTTTTTCCAAAGAGTGAGGACCAGGCTCTTCTAAATAAATGTGTGAAGTCACCAATACCTTTACCTGAATTTCAGCTGCAGGGTAGAGGAGCACTGTAGGTTTATATAGGAGAGACTTCTATAAGGAAAGATGGTGTACAGAAAAATAGTTGGAAATTATTATTATTTAAATATTTTGTTTGTAGGCTGGAGAGATGGCTTAGCAGTTAAGAGTGCTGGCTATTCTTTCAGAGGACCCAGGCTTGGTTCCCAGCACTCACATGGTGATTAAAAACCATCCCTAACCCCAGTTACAGGGGATCCAATGCCCTCTTCTGACCTCCACGGTATTGCACAACATGGGTGCACTTGCATACATGCAGGCAGTACACTCATACACAAAAAATGAAAAACAATGAAATAGAATATGAAGATGAAGATGATGTCATATCCCCTGGAACTGGATTTGCAGATGGTTGTTAGCCACCATGTGGGTGCTGGGAACCAAACCCAGGTCCTCTGCAAGAACAGCCAGTGCTCTTAACTGATGAGTCATCTCTCCAGCCCAAAGGGCTGGAAATTATCCAAAGCTTTACTTCTCTCTCACAAGCCAGTGCTGAGAATGTGACTATTTAGTGATCAGCCCTAAATGGGACATCTATATCATCCCCTCTGAATAGCTGAAGACCAGGTACTCAGGTGGAGAAGGATGGAGTGATGTATTTCAGACCAATATTATGAGTATACCGAAAAACAGGCAGATATTAAAAACTTATCTATAAAGAATACATAGAAGTTGTTTGTTAAGTGGAAGAGTTGGTGGTGTTGAGGCCAAAAGTGAATGTATGCTGGGAATAGCTTGGTACAAACAGTTCCTGCATCTCAATTATGAATTAGAAGTGAAATATAATTTCTGTTGCTATTTGCCAATTAAAATAGATATTATCATTTTATTAATAAAGTTGTAATAGATCCTTTTATAGTTATACAAATTCATTTGTCACAGCTTCTATTTTTAAGGGGATAGCTGGAATAAAAAGATAACTCAAATGTATCTTATATTGCTCCAGAGATGCTCATTTGTAGAAGCTGCTGGAGAATGGAAAGATAAATTTGTATTTGCCACCCACTGAGAGAAATATGTTACCCTAGGAGCTGATCTCATATATCCCCATGGCTTCAATTTTTTTTTCTATATCTACCACACTAAGATTTTTATTTCCAGTTAAAATTCCTTTTTTTTGAGATCTCTATCTATATAGCTATGTGCTTCCTGGACATCTCTATGTGAATGACCCATGGGCATTAAAAAAAAAATCTGTGTAAAACTGAATGGATGATCTTGTGCCTTAGAATAGGCCTCAATTGCTCCTGTATTACTATATTGCACGACTGCTTCCATTTATTGGTTTTATCTGGGTATGTATTGGATATCACTGATTTTCCTTCATTCTCACCAATTGCTTCTAATTATTATTGTGGCTGGCAATGTCTTGCATAAAATACCTCATTCTAATAAAACAAATGAAATCAATGGACAAACAGATCTGGATCAACCATTAAGAATTTCTTTATCTTCTAAGAGTCCAGGGTATCTGTTTCAGTTGACCAGGTGGTCAGCTCCACTATGCGACCCAGGCTGATGGACGCTGAGGTCTTACATATCTGGCTTCCTAGGCTGTGAATTGAAAGTGAAGTAAAATTTTGGCTAGCATTGATCATTAAAATAGAGAGATATTATCATTTCTTTAGAACATTTATAGTACATCTTTGTATAGTTATACAAATTGCCCAACAGTCATTCAGAAAGAGTAATGAATGGCATAAGAAGTGTGCATGCAGTGTTTTATGTGTTTTATGGTTAAGACGGGAAAACAGAACGTATTTCTGCTCTCACCCCATAGAAAGAACTCATTTACATACCACATGCTGTTGTAAGGAGGGAAATGTAATGCAAGTGACCATCTGCATTTCCAGTTATGATGGAGAAAGGAGGAAAAAGCTTCAAGTGAGCCATTGGCACTCTCGATACCATTTGGTGTTCTCTTCTCTGTTCTTTAAGGCCCAGCTTCATTGGCTTTCACCTGCCCGTGCTCCTGTTTCCCTGAGTATTGCATACATGCTACTCTCTGCCTCATACACCTCCTTCTTCAGTCAGATGAATTAGTGTTAAATGAAGAGCAAAGCACAATGAGATAGATACAAAATTTATAATAAAACTCATTTCTGTGTGTGCTTTGCAAACAATATAATGAAATAAAAGCTACGTGTGGGGGGTACTTTATGTTCCATTGGAAAGTTGTTGTCTTCTTTACAATACCTGAAAACTCATAGTTTATATAATGATTCCCTTTCATGCCAGACTCTATGATTCTCCACTGAATTTTAAGTATCTAGCAAATGAGTGCTTAGTAAATATTTCTAGTATTTCTTGAAAGCATTTGTAAGTGAATAGATGAATATTTGAATTAGTGGCCATGTAGGTAAGTTTAATGGTCAGCAGGGACTAAACTGGTAAATCAATCTGATGGTTAAAGAAAAAATTATTGTGACACTTGCAATAAGTAAACCTTACTTAGGAGCACTGTGACAGGGAAGACATCACAGGAATGCAATGGGGTCTTAAAGCAGAATAAGACTGAGCTCAGCTCTGAGTATAGCAGAGCTAAGTAGGAGTTTATAGCCAAAGAAGAGGATGGGAGTCAGTGGATGGGAGATTACTATGAAGAAACATCAGTGGTGTCCTGGCTGGATTAACCTAGAAAGATTCTAGCTGAAAACAGTCTAGATTAATAAGATATTGCTTGTGGGATGGGAGAGGATGAAAAACTTGATCAAGGGTTATCATATGTTGAGGAGGTTTTTTTCCCCCTAAATTGACTTAGTGTAGTTATTGCTCAAACTGGCTTTTAAAAAGTATTTTATTTATTATTTTTATTTTTTGTATATGTGTGTATTGTCTGCCTGTAGGTAAGTGCACCCGTATCATGCAAACCCTGTGGAGGACAGAAGAGGCTGGCTGTCAGGTCCCCTGGAACTGGAGTTACAGACAGTTGTTAGCTGCCATGTGGGTGCTGGGGTTCAAACCTGGGTCTTCTGCAAGAACAGTCAGTGTTCTTAACCACTGAGCCATCTCTCCAGCCCCCTCAAACTGGATTTTATATGCAGAGTTCACACTAGGAAAAAGGTTCAGGAGCCTAACTGAAGCTTGTTCAAGTATAGATCAGTGAAGGATATATGCAAAAACAAAGTTGGTAGTTACAGAAAGGAAATCTGAAAGACTGGTATAATTTGGGGAGTTAACAATGGAAAATAATAAACACTAATAAGATAAAGAAAAAAAATTGATCTAAAAAGTTAAATACTTATGGTTGAAAAGCACAGATTTGTGGTGGTAAGTAACAACTGTGATTTGTATGGGCTAGAGAGATGATTCAGCAGTTAAGAGCTCTAGCTGCTCTTACAGAGGACCTGGGTTCAATTCCCAGCACCCACATGGCAGCTAACGACCATCTGAAGCTCCAGTTCTAGGGGATCCTCTTCTGACCTCTGTGGGCATTACACTTACATACATGCAGGCAATACACTCATACACATAAAACAAAAATAAGAAACAAAAAAATTTAAAAACAAAGTGATTTGCTTTAGAATCATTTAATTTCAGAGAAAAATGAATTTTGGGGGCTATAATGCCTCGATTCAGATATCAATCAAGAAATGTATGTGCAGTTTTTCATATAATATTTTCACCTCCTTCCTTATTTAATAGACAAGGACAATGAAAGTTAGAAAGTACAAGTAAAAGTGACAAGAATGTAGAATATCAGTCAGAAGGTCTCTCATTAGTAGCCAAATCTATTAGATATCAAAGAATGGAGACATACAACAGACATGACAGAGGAACTTCATTATGATAGTAATGTAGCATGCTGGATCCAAGGTCAGTTTGTAAAGAAGGCACAAGATATCATGGAGAGTCTATACGAAGAGAGTGGTAGCCATGAATAGAACATGATGAGAGAATTAAAATTCAAATTTCAGACTGGAAAATGACTTTAGGAGAAGGTCTAGAATACAGTCCTTGGGGGTGATTCATTGGAGAATGGGAATGATTTGCAGATGGCTGATTTGCCATATGGACACTCTATTTCAGAATAAAGAGAAATGGATGGGAAGAAAGACCATCATTCAGTTACCGCAGCCCTCACTTAAGGTGGCATAAGGAAGTACAGGTCTACATAGCACAGATCAACTTCACTAGATCAAATGAGAGTGATCTTATGGTTAATATAAAATATTATGAAAATGGGTCTACACCAGGGAAGCAGGGGAAAGCTAAATCTTATCATTACAAAATAGAGAGTTATGAGTTTCTTTGGAAGGAAATCTGAGAAAAAACTTATGTGGGGTTGGAGCTTCTTACCCACTTCCTCAAGTCTATGCTGGGATTTGTTCTAGTTTCAGCTTAAATGGGATTTATGCATGCTATGGTGACCTGAGTTAGATCCCTGGAAGTCACATGGTAGAGAGAGAATAGACTCTATAAAGTTGACCTTTACCTCCATACCTGCACCGTGGCACACATGTTCCCTTTCCCATCATATGTACGCATACATAATAATAAATAACAATACACCTGTGTCGTGCAATGCCCTCGGAGGACAGAAGAGGCTGTCGGATCCCCTGGAACTGGAGTTACAGTTATTAGCTGCGTGTGGGTGCTGGGATTCAAACCCGGGTCTTCTGCAAGAACAGCCAGTGTTTTTAACCGCTGAGCCTTCTTTCCAGCCCCATAAATAACTTTTTAAAAGATTATAGTTAAGACCAAGTGGGTGGGTGGGGGGTTGTGGTCAAGATGTTGCATATTATAGAGAAGTTTCTTTGAAATAGGATAGAATTAGCTATGGTTACTATAAAATGAGGTAGAAGTGGAATCAGCAAGCGAATGAGAGTTCTAGGGAAGAGAAGATATAAATTAGATAGCTTGGTTTGTGTTGTGGACTGAAGATCAAGGACACTAGAAAGGCAAGGTGCGTAAGGGAGACAGGAAGCACTTGAAAGTAACCAGCCTCAGGCTCCAGCTGGGGCTTTGACAGCAAATTATGATGCTATAAACTCAGATCTAAGCATTTGGAAGAAGTAGAAAAATGAGGTAAGCTTCAAAATACTGTCCAAAACTAGGAACGTGAGAGGAAACGAATAAACACACACACTGAAGTTTACGTGAAGTAGAAAGTGAGGCAAGCCACATTTCTGGGTCATTTTATTAGTACACCTTTGTGTTATTGACTTTGTAGTGCCCACAATGACTTTGAAATCTTCCTGAGGTTGAGTAAACTTTAGGCAGGCTATTTTTTCCCATGAAATTCTGATTCCGTTCTTCCTCTTTTTACAGTCTGAGTGGCCTAATTACAAAGGTGGCTAGTTTCTTAGAGAATTTACTTTAGAAATCCTATGATTGTAACACCCCGCACCCCCTATTTTGGGTATTTTTGAGACAAGGTCGCCTGTAGCCAAGTTGCTATGTAGCTCAGGATGGCCTGGATCTCATCTGCAGTGTGGTAGCATCTGGCCTTTCCCTCATTTTGAGATATAAGTCTTTAAAAACACCTCTTGTTCATTTCACATGCAAGAATTGTCAAGGATCTGGTCAGCCCTTTGAGATGTAATCACTAGGAAGAGAGGGCAGGAGCTCAACCTCAGTGGGTCCCCTAACCCTCACCCCACTCTGCTTTAATTGGAAAAACTATTGCTTAGTCATAAAGATAAGACAAAGTTTACTGGAGGCTAATTAGTAGGCACCATGGACTCTTCTCTTTTCCCTTTATTTCAGTGGAACTGAGTAGAGACTGATTTCTGATCAGTCTCCCCTACTGAGTAGTCTTCCTTTCCTGTTTAACCTGGGTATAATTTTTGCTTTTATAGTATCTTCTAAGACTTTTCTGTCCTTTCTCTAAAGACTAACTTTGCAAAAGTAGCCAGTTTCCAATTAACACCAGGCTAAAAATAACTTGAAGCAGCTTAGGATATTCTTTCATTCAGAGAAAAGTTTCTGAGCTTGGTAAAAATTCTAGAAGCTATTTTCACAGAAAAAGAGAGAAAGCACATATATGAAAACCCTTTTTCAGGGCTTTCAAGAACAGTACCAAATACTTACAAAGTCACTAACAGAAGTTTGCTTCTGAACAAACAGTACTGGCCTCCCCCCTTTCCTGAGTCACTCAAGGGCTTGACTCAATTCCAAGTTGCTTCCACACACCCTTTGTCTAAGGCTCCTGCTGCTGGAGGCACCACTGATGGCCGTTTCCTCTGCAAGTCACCCTCACCTTTATGCTCTGTCATATGTGACAAATCTGTTTTTTTAGCGAATGCTTGACTGTGACAGCTTTTTACCCTGCTTCAAATGTCAGGGTCATGCATGTTAGAAAAGAAATTGAAACCTTGCTTACAAGGAACTAAAGAGAGAGTCATCAGGAGATTTTTGCTTACAAACTGTCTCAGAACAAATTCTTCAAACTGCGATTCAGAGGTTTTATGCATTGTAACTGCCCTGAAGACATTCTTCATCAAGAGACATTAACTTCCTTCCCTAATGCTTATTTCCATATTTTCTAGAAATTAGTTTGAAGAAATGATTCAATCATCAAATATTTGTGAACATGTGAGTGGATACAATTGTGATGATATAAACATAAACAGTATTATTAGTGAAGAAATAATAGTAAGAACAATGCTACCCATGGAAGAATTACTTTGTGTACTACCATGTGCAAAGTGCTTTCTGTGTTAATTTTTAAAAAAAGTGATTTAAGCATTATTTGGCTTGAAGGCCATTGAAGGTGGATTCTTTCCTTACGATTGGCTTTTCTTAGTAACCCTAGAAAGGGAAGCATAAAAAATGTCTCCTTAGGATTTAAGATGCCATGTGAAAAGGTAGAGTTTCCAGTACTTTGTTGAGGTCCATTAAAGCAAAGCTGCTTTCTCCAGGTCAAAGGAACAGAATGTACTTCTGACTTTGGGTAGAGACATTAGAGATATGACACCTGGTCTGCTCCCAAGAAGATTAGACATTACCTGCTATTATCTCCTCTATTAAGAGTTAAGAGCCTTAGTTTACATGGGACTTGTATATGCTGACACCATTGTGAGAATCATATGAGCAGGGTCCCAGGAGCTTGTAGGACTGTGTTTTCATATGGTTAGCACCTCCTCCCTGGCTCTTACAGTGTTTCTGTCCCGTCTTCCAAGATGGTCCCTGAGCCGTGGGTGGGGAAGTTTAATATAGGAGTAGGGGAGTTGTGGGAGCTTGCCAGTGGGGATGGAGGGTATAAAGATGATTAAGATTATTTGAGACATTCTGTATAAAATACACAAAAATTCAATAAAAACAAATGAAAAGAAAAAGAGTTAAGAGGCTTTCAGGGACTTGGTCAGGTGATCACCCCTCCTGAAAGCTGATTCACCTGAGGACATGCTAAGGAAATGGGAGGAACAACTATCCCCAGGATGAGGTAATACACTTATCCTTCTCAGAAGCCCCCCTGTTGGTGTAGCCTTGTGCAGAGCTTCCCTCATGATGGTAGGCCTAATCCTGTCCACTTTTCTGAGTTCTAACTCAGAAAAAAATGTAAGTTTTTTTTTTTTAACATTTTACTTTGGAAATTGGCCAAAAGCCCAAATACACTTTCCCTGTCTAAGTGTGCTTTTCCTGAATTCTGGGCCTTCTGACTCTGTCTGAAGCTCCCTACACCTCCACCGTACAGCTGCTAGCCGACCTCCACTGCTAAACCTGCTAGCTTTCTTGGGTCCTAACTCAGAAGGCCTGACTTTCCTTCTGCTCCCTCTCAGTCGCTTTTCTCTGAGCAGCCGCAGAGTTTCACGGTTTGTATTACGTGCTCTTTTCTTTTTAAACTCTAATAATAAAATAAGCTCCTTGATATTCCTTGTGGTCATTTAAAAATTCTTTTATTAATGAGACTAAGAATTTGAAAGGGAACCTTGACTTCCCCAGAAACGTTTACATCATGTATCACATAAAATATATTCACTATGTATTATATTCTTTATATTCATATTTCCCCTTGAATAGGCTATTTATATAGCTATTTTATGTAAATATTAAGGGAAAGATGAAAATCCAGATACAGTTGATGAAAATCTTGAGCTTTAATTGCACAAGGCTGCCTCCCTTAGGTTTACAGTTTACATGTGATTAAAATAGAGGGAATTCAGTAATTATGATTCTATTTGGATTCCTAAAAGGTTCCCACTTCTGAAGATGATGCTCAGCACCCAGTCAACCGCACTGCCATCAGCCCTGGGGGTCTGGGTGCTGGGGTAAAGTACCACTCACCTATTGCCCAAGCTTCTTCTGGTGAAGAGAGGAGGCCTCGCAGAGCCAAGATTCTAGTGTCTTCCACTGAGGACAGTGACAAATTCCCTGTTTTTCCTTCCTAGCTCTAGGGAAAGGTTGCTTACTCCTTTCCCTCTTCCTCAGGAGAGAAGCCACCACAATGCTTCTTCCTTAACACTTCCTTCTTTTTTTTTTTTTTTTTTTTTTGGTCTTTTATGAGACAGGGTCTCCCTGTAGCTCCATCTGTCCTGGAACTCACTATGTAGACCAGGCTTGCCTTGGACTCACAGAGATCCTCCTGCCTCTGCCTCCTGAGTGCTGGGATTAAAGGCGTGTGCCACCACACTGTTGTCAAAGGACCAGTTTGAGTATCTTATTAGGTCTAACATGTTGCTCATAATGGATTCACCTGCTTTTTTCAGTTTGAGGCATTATCTGAAATTTTGAGATTGATGGCTTGTAAAATGTTTCCCTCTTAGCTCCAGTCAAACATGCTTATTTTTCATTTATGTGTAAGGGAGAAACTGGCAAAAAAAGATGAGAGGTTAGAAAATATGCCAGCATTAAAACAAAACAAACCAAATTTTTAACCAAGCCAGTCACTCTGAATGAATAAAATGGCCCAGAAATGGATGAAAGCTTAAGAATCAAGGATTAGGTTATAAAATTCTCCAAAAGGCATCCTGATATTATTTTAATTATTTTCAAATACTTTCATCTTTATTCTACAGAATTGAGTTTCACAGAATTCTCTCAAAAACCAGTGAAACTAATAACCTCAGAGAGGCTGAAAAATCATCCTTAGGATTTGGTCTCCCTAGGAAACCATCTGAAGCAAGCCCATAGTCTGTCTGCCCTCACTGGGACCTTGTTTTGCAGAGAAGTGCTTTAGGAAGTCAATTGCTAAGGCAAATCTGACGAAATCTATTTGAGATGCTAACCAAATGTTTATTCTCTTAAAACTCAAAATTAAGCCAAATTGATTTTCTTCTTTCTAGTAAGCTTGTAATATTTCCATTTTAATTTTCCAGTGTCCTATGAACATGAAGCATTAGCAGGATTTCCAATAGGACTTCATAATGCTGATTTCTGTATCCATCAAGGATGAAATTTATATGCAAGTGTGTGGGCATGATTCTACGTGTGTGTGCATGTGTGTGCAAGTGCATGTGCATAAATAGCAATCTATTCCATTTAAACAGCTTGGAGTCGAAGATCTGAGTTCTAAGCAAGTATGTTTTAACATTACAAGAGACTACCAACTTTCTCCTACAGTGGGCATACTACGTGCATGTTCTCTTTTATTTGGACTTTGTCTCATAATGAGAGCTTCATATGTGTAAAGTAACATTGCCAGGAATGGGGTGGAATTAGAAGAAAATGGCTTTCTTGTGATGGGATCCCTGAGCTGCACTACACAAGAGCTACCTGCATAGCTCTGGAAATGTCCCCACTTTCCATGGTAGCCCTAACTTTAAGCATTCATGTAACTTAGAAATGCCTGTGGCCTTGCTACCCAAAAGAAAGCTGATAATTTATCTGTACAATGAGAGCTAGCATAATCATTTATCACCATGGTCCATGTATTCATTTCTTTTCTTCCCCAGTAGGAGATTAATATTTTTTGAACTTAGTAACTCAAGGCTTAATTTTCGAATTAATGAACATTTCAATAGTCAAAATCCTTTTTTTTTTTCTGTAAAGACAACATTTTTTGACTTGTACGTGTATGCACCATGTTTGTGAGTGAGGGTATATGTGTACATGGGTATATGTGTGTGGAGGCCAGAGGCTGACATCGGCATCTTCTTCATTTTCTCCTCACTGCCTGTTTGAGGTAGTAAGCATCTCTCACAGATCTTGGAGCTCACTGATTTGGCTAGACTGGCTGGCCAGTGAGCTCCAGGGATCTTGGGTCTCCCTCTGAAGCTGGGTGGACAGGCAAATGCTGCTGTACTCTGCTTTCTGTACGGGTGCTGGGTGTCTGAAGTCAGGTCCTCGTGTTTGCACAGCAAGCCTTTCACTGACTGAGCTATTTCCCCTGCCCCAAAGCCAGGATATTTGTTACTCTGTGTTCTAAAATTTTGGCTCAGGCTAATTGTGCTTAGGAAGACTAACTCCAGAGACCCAGGAGAGGACTTCAAAATGAAATCCTGAGAAATGAGGACTAAAACCCAAATGATTCAAGTTCTTCTTTCATCTGAACCTGTAGGAGGAAGAATACAATGATTTCAGTCCATTCTAACCATGTTCATTCACAAAGCACAGATTATGGCAAAAGGCACAAGGGTAAGTCTGTTCCCATGCTCCAACCCTTTTCTCTGGGAAATCAGGCTTGTACAGTGTTTCCTCCAACTACGGTTCATTGCAGGGCTGCCTTTCTCAGACTCTCATTAGCTCCTTATTTCTCATGGTTGAGGGAAGCTAAACATCTATTAAACCTCTGTTAACTCTGTATTCAGAATAATTGATTTTTCAATCAGGCCTTGTGATGATTCATATTGTGATCTACAGTTGACTCCTGTTTAATAAGACTATGACACACATAAAAGCTAGTTTTTTCTAAGAGTTGAAAAATATTCACTTTAAAGACAATAGCAGCTACTTGGATTTGGATAAATAATAGGGGAGGGGTGATGTCAGTTTCTCTTTTAGGATTTGATGCAATCCATCTATTTTCAAGTTTAAGAGCCTTTCCATAACTTAAAATCAATACTTGATAACTATCTCTAGTCTAACCTTGAAAATTCATAATTATTCAAAAATACTGCTCTCTGGAAATGAGAAGTATTTGGAACTTTATTCTAACTCCACATTTTCTATGTCCATGCTGTTTTTTTCCTCTTTCCTTAATGTTTACCTTAATCTCTTTAGATTGACACTACTGAAGAATAGAGAAAGCTATCTCCCTCTAGCAACATATTCCTGTCTAATAATTATGCTATTCACATAGTGAAGCTGCCTTGGAAGAAGCACATTAATGTCTGTCAGCTCAGATCAATATACTTGTTGACAAATTACTTTCCTAAAAAAGATTTCCAAAATGATGTAGTAACTTAATGTCCTATGAAAAAGATAATTATTACATTAATCTGACTAAATACAAGGAAATACAATTTGTATTTCTAAAAGTTTTGATGACAGATTCTGTGCAGTAAAACTGTGATTAGATGTACTCAAGGGCCATCCTATTCAGTTTATAGCAGGAGTTTGCCAAGTAAAAATTCAGTGTAATGAAGATTATAGTGAATGGTACAGATTCATTTTCAAGATAATAAATCATAATTTAGGGATAAGAATATTGCTCAGTAGTAGAGTGCTTGGCTCATACATGTGAAGACCAGGTTCAATCCCCATTACTGCAAAAAAAGAAAAAAAAGAAAGAAAGAAATTCTTAGAGCATTATGAGAATAATGATTTCCACTGATTAGCACTAGTTCCTTAGGAATTAGGAGCTTTGAGCTTCAGTGTTTTCAGTATTATATGCTTATAACTTTGGAAATTTGAAGCACCAATTTTCCTCAAACTGCCTGCTCTAAGTTTATCTTCGATATTTTTCTGGAGGATAAATTAATTGATATTTTGATAACCTTTGAATAATGCTTTCTTTTGAAACAAAAAGCATTATACGTACTGGAAAGAGTAAAGTCAGTAAGATCACCATTTTTCTCACTTCAGCCATACATTTTTATCACAGCTTTTAAAGTTTAATGCTTAGATGTCAGAGAAAATAACGAAATTGTTGTAAATTAGGTATGACACATGTATGTCCAAGAGAATCTGATTAGTGTTCACCATCTCAAAGCAGAATGAGCATTCCGAGTCTGTCAACAGGGATTCAAGGTCGGTTCAAATCTTCATCACGGCCAACATCACTTCCTTTAAAAAATTATTATTATTATTATTAATTTTTAGAATTTCATACACAAGTGCTGACTAAATTTTTTATCATTTCTACCCCTTAACTCCCCTCCCTTCAACTCTTCCCATCCCCTACGATTATTGTTTTACACACACACACACACACACACACACACACACACACACAGAGTCTATTGAGTCCTTTTAGTTTTGTCCTTATGGACATGAGTTTAGGGCTGACTACTCGGGACTGGACAACTAATCAGGGGGCCTGGTCCCTGAAAAAGACTGGTTGGCAGAGGTAATGGAGGAGCTCTATTCATCTCACGATGGCAGGGGAATGAAGAAGAAGGGGAAGGTGTTAACGCCCTGTAAAGCACGTACCCAACCTAACATCCTGTCACTAATCTTTACCTCCTAGAAAAGGTGCTACTGCCTCTCAGTAGAACTGGAGGGTGGTAGAAAGCCTTGAACATACAGCCTTTGAGAGGATATTTAAGATAAGCTGTAGAACAATCTGTGCCATTGAGAAGATACATGGGAAAAGAAGAGTGGAGCCATTTGTTGTTGACACCTAGACATGTATCATGGGCTTTGCTACCAATATCCATTCTAGGGCTTTAGTTGGACTTGAGGAGGAAGGGAGTGGCTTTAAACTTACATGTCGCCAAATAAACTTGACAAGACTGCTTGTGTGGTCAATAATTTTGGAAATTTGAAACAACAATTTGCCAACATGCCTTCAGTAATACCTCTGTGCATTCATTCCCAATGAATAATAAATGCTTGTGTGGTAAATGCTTATGTCTGTCATTTGAAATAGAAAGTGTTTAAATGCATCTTTCTGTTCTGTTGTGAAAACTATATTATTATGTATCAAACAAATTGGTAAAAATATGGAGTAATCGGGAAGACCCTAAATGATTTCATGAGGGAACTTAATAAGCGTGTTCTTGAAGGCCACTGGGTAAATATTTAAGTGTCACTAGGGACTCTGTCACTTGGAACACACTCAGCAAGGATTGAGAGGCTTTGAAGATGTTTGTCTTCATAAAGCGTTCTTTCATGAGACCACTTATCTTTAGATTTTTTGTGTCCTAAGATATTTTGTGTAAAGAATCTTCCTGTTTTCAAACCAATTTGATTTGTTAATCTCAGAATGAAGCTGACTTGGTAATGAATGTACAGAGGTATTACTGAAGGCATGTCCACAATTTACTCCAGTGGTTTTCGTTTCTCTTTTATCAACCTTCTTTAATTTGGTTCTTTTGGTATTCAATAAAATGAGGACAAAATGAATGAGATATAAATGGGCTCAGGAAGCACAAAATATTTTTACCAAGGATTTGTTATATTATGTTTCTAAGTTAGGAACCCAAGTAGAAATCTTCAGGAAAAGTTCTAGAGCCAGTGACTGTGTGAGATCTGTCAACACTTACTGTGTATTTTGAAGATCAATCTTTTTTTAAAATTAAAAATCATTAGCAACAGTAGCTCTAAGTAAATTCCATAAATGTGCCTGAGATAAACATACTATATTTTTTAAAACTGATAAAATTTGAGGCTTTCCATTTTTATTTTTTTAAATTAGAATTTGGGATTAATATAGTTTAATTGCTAATGAAAAATAAGATTATACTACCTAAAGGAAATATTAAAGAAATGGATTAAAATATATTATATTTTATTTCTTTTATTTTATGTGTATCGCCCGTATGTATGTATATGTAAGTGTACCTGTGTCATGCAAAGCCCACAGAGATCAGAAGAGCGTGTCAGATTCCCTGAAACTGGAGCTATGGATGGTTGTTAGCAGCTATGTAGGTGCTGGGAACTGAACAAAAGTCCTCTGCAAGAGCAGTTAGTGCTCTTAACCGCTGAGCCCTCTCTCCAGTCCCTAAAGCATATTTTTGAAGATGTACCTCATACCTTCAGGTTTTTATCCCAATCTACTTAAGGAAGAGAGCCATCTTTGCTTATTATTATTTTTGTTGTTGTTTGGATGTTCCAGAATAAATGATGAAAGAACGGATAGAAATGTGTAGCTATGTTTAATTTCTTAAAAATCCTTATTTTAGAGAATTTATTCCTAAAGGGACATTTTCTTTATGTTAAATCTATCTATTTTTGTTAAAAATGCTTTACTTGGGCTGGAGAGATGGCTCAACAGTCAAGAGCACTGGTTGCTTTAGCAGAGGACGTGGGATTGATTTCCAGCACCCACATGGCAGCTAACAACTCCATGGGATCAGATATCCCCTTCTGACCTCCATGGGCACTTACACACATGCAGGTAATACGCTCATACACATAAAATAAACATAATGAAATATTTTTAAATGCTGTGTTTTAATAATCATTGTCCATGTAGCAGTCTTCTAAAAATTTAAAAAAACTTAATGAAGTTTCCTTTTTCCCTTTGTATTTGCTTTATTTTATGATTTCCTTGTTCTTCATGCTAATGACCACAGTGCTCTTCAACACTCTTATACGACCAGCACTATTAGTGTTTAAACACATGAAAGGTTTTTGTCTTAATTATACTGTTCAGGGCACAATCAATATTCATTTACTAGATTTTCCTAATAATCTTTTTTTGCATTTGTTTAAAGTATCTTGGTATGTTTGGCTGAAACAGTAAGTAAAGAGTTATTATTGTAGTTATTGGTTTCATGTGAATCTATTTATTGATTTGTATCTTAAGGAAGTGACCCATGAGGCTGGTTGAGCTAGCCACTAGATGGTGCCATTCTTGCAAGGTCACTGCCAGTTAGAGTTTATGTTTGTTTCCTTTTCTATTTGTTTTAGTCCTCTGTTGAATTTTTCCATTTCCGAAGCAGAGGATTTTTATATAAGAGCTATTCATTTAGTTTCAGGGATGGTGTCATTATCTTTGGGTTTAATTTTGGTTTATCTTTGTTTTTTTCTTTCTTGGTTCTTTGGATGTTGGTCATCTCACATAGAGTATAGTGTTGATTTATGGAGATTATAGATAGACCCTTTTACTTTTTCTCAGTGGGTGGTGTTTTAGTTGTTTAAACATTTAACCATCTTGATTGTTACTCAGTTGCAAGTTCTGGTGTATGTATGGCCAGGATGGGACAGCATCTTCAGTATTACTAGGACCTTATCTTTGGTTGGATGAATCTATTCAGTAGATGTGGCTTAGACATTAGCAGAGATGGGAATAATTGAATTTGGGATGCCCCAATTTGGTTTTCATTTTGTTTTTCGTTGTCTAGCTATTGCATTAGTTACTTTTCTGTTTCTGTGATAAAACATCATGACCAAGGCAGCTTGTAGAAGGAATAGTTTATTTAGCTTTATGGTTCTAGAGGTAGAGTCCACAATGGTAGGGGAGGTGTGGTGAGAGAAGGCAGCTAGGGCAGAAAGCTGAGAGTTCACATCTTCAAGCACATGCAAGTGGGAGCAACCAGAGCAACAGGACGAGGGATGAGGCTATGAACTCTCAAAGCTCACACTGCCAGTGATGTGCTTCTCCCAGCAAGGCCACACCTCCCAAAGGTTCTTCAAACAGGGGTCCAAGTGTTAAAATGCTTGAGCCTATGGGGGGGCATTTCTCATTTAAACCATCACAAGTATGATTTTCCTATTTGTAGAAACTTAAAAAAATTCTATCATTTCTTTGGCTATAACTGTAAATTTTTATTTATTTTTATTACATTTTAATTTATTGTGTGTGTGTGTGTGTGTGTGTGTGTGTGTGTGGTGTGTCTGTGCCTGTGTCTCTGTGTGTGTCTGTGTGTATGTGCATGTGTGCCTTGGCATGCGTGTGCAGATCAGAGGAAAGCTAATGTCTTAATGACTGAGAGGTAATTCTTTGCTTGAAAGCTGATGAATTCCCAATTGAGTTTTAGTGCTGGAAGAACATTCTATGATCCATAAAGAGCAAAAACACTTCTTAAGGTTGCTATAAGTCAATTTAGTTCAGGCTGATACATGGCTTTTACTTTACAAAATAATGAGAAGAGAGAATGCCCTCTTGTTTATTTTACTATTTTGTTTTATTCATCACATCAGGCTTTCAACTGAATGAAAATAAATTTTAGTTTAACATATTTGAATTTTTCCCTCTTTAAAGTCTGCTTTTGAGAATAAACACCCAAGAAAAATGTTTTATAAATTGTCCTCAATATCGTGAAAATCTACCTGTGTTGGAAACATGGTTTCAAGTAGAGCTTCAAATTTTAGATAAAAATATTGGTATAATTACTGAAAGAAATAATAGACAAAACCTATTTGAGCTGAAGAAACTTCGGTAATATTTATCATGTCAGGCCATACTGATCTTCATCATTTTTAAATGTAGCACGTTTAGATTCAGACTACTTGATACTGACCTTAATATTTTCCTTCGCACTGTTTTATACTATGACTTTCAACTCTACGTCTTCTAAAGGTAGCTGTACTCTTCAGCTTAGTTTTCACTGGTAATAACATAACTCCATACCCATTCTTCTTGTCATTTTGTGACTCGAACCCAGAGCCTTAGGCCTACAAGGCAGGTGCTCTATCACTGAGCTCCATTCCCAGGCCCCTTCTTATTGTATCAGAAATAAAAGTATGGGTAGTCAGATCCATATATGGCTGTTAATGACAAGTTATTGTGTTGCTGGTCAAGTTTTTTCAAATTACTCTTCAATTGATAGTTTTACATTTGGCAATGAATTTCACTCCTGGAAAAATGACAGAATAGGGCTAACATCTTCCCCATTTAACATTTAATACCATTTCATATCTTATTTCTCTTTCTTCTCTTTTTCATTGACAGTGGTCTTTTCCTTTGGCTTTATTTCTCCCTGGGCTTGGATATACTGTCTAACTTAGATCTCCACATAGGTCTGCCTTTATCAAGGAAAACTGAGCTTGTGAAGTTTTCCACTTTTCAAACTAAATATTCACTTGCTTTATTCAATAGACTGATAGCTACTACTTTTAAAAAATTATTTGTATGGATGTCAGAAAAAGATGCTGAATGTCTTTCTCTGTCACTTTTTACTTTATTCTACCCTGAGACAGGTTCTCTTAGTGAACCAGAAGCAATTCATTTTAGGTAGGCTGGCTGGACAGTGAATGCTCTGGGTCATCCTGTCTCTGCTCCTCAGTGCTGGGGCTATAGGTACATGCAGCCATGCTCAATTTTTTATGTGGGTGTTTGGGATTTGAACTTAGATTGTTATGCTTGCACAGCAAGTGCTCTTACCAACAGAGCCACCTCGTTAGTCCCCAGACTGATGATTTTTATTAACAGATTTATGACAGGATTTAAATTTCTAATACAAGCCAGACATTTCTTTTCAGTATTTCTAGGTTTGCTAGGTCTCTCCTTGATGCCAACAATGACTTATTAGTCACTGAGTTGGAAGATATAAGTGGACCTTTAGATTCACTGAATAGATAAGCAAGTACATGCATTTAAAATTCATATTGTGTGTCTGTGTGTAAACAAGGTTGTACAGGACAAATACATATACAGAAATGTGTATGTGTATGACAATATCTATAAAGTACACAATGGTATTTCTATTTTCTGGTCATTTTGTTCAGTATGAATAAACACAAAAAATGATCAAATTCCAGTCAAATTTTAGGGAAAGATTAATTTCATGTTTCATAGGGGTTTGTTTCTTCCTTTGTAAGATAAAGTCCTTATAGTTAATTGCTACAAAGCATTACCCAGTGTTTCTATAGAACTCATGCTCTTTTGGCTTAGATGTCTATGTAGTGGGATTAATGATGTTTTGGATAAGACCCTAAGAACACTGCCAGTGAAAGCAAAAATGGACCATAGAAGTTCCTGAAATCAAAAGTCTCTGCATTGTGAAAGAAGCACTGAGCAGAGTGAAGAGAGCCCACAGAATGAGAGAGGCGTGTAGATTAATCAGACATACGTACGATTTAGCATGCTTTTCCCTAAAAGAATACATATGTATTTATTTGTGTGTATCAGCATGGGTGTACACATGATACAACCCACACATGGAGGTCAGAGGATAACTTCTAGGAGCTAGTTCTTTCCTTCCAATATGTGAGTACTGAAAATCAAATTCATATAATCAGGCTTGGTGACAAGTGCCTTTGCCCACTGAGCCACATCTCAGGTGCCCATGTTTTATTTTTAAGTTTTTATTCAGCTTTTGCACATTTCATACAACAGTTCTTAATTAAATTTAGAACCCCTTCCCCACCATGCTCTTCAGCGCCTCACTTGACCTCATGTATTCCACCATACATGTTAAGTCCTATCCAGTCAAGCATTACATAAACCCAGATGTCCTTCAGTGCAAATTTACCCATTGGAGTCTAGTCAGCCTATCTAGAGATCATTAGTAAGGCCTACTTTCCCTCACCAAGAGGTAATCAGTCTCCAGTAGTTCCCAGACTAAGGCCAACCTGCCACCCATTTCCCTCATTCCACTCTAGGCCCTTGTCTGATTGAGTTGGCATGGGTTCTGTGCTTGATGCCATCATTACCACAAGTTTGCATGTACAAGCTTCCAGGGGTCAGAAAGTCTCTGCTTCCCTATGTTCATGAACAAACCTGGGCTCTTACAATCTTTCTACCTCCTCTTCTGCAATGGTTCCTGAGCTATAGGTGGGAGAGTTAGATATAGGAGTCCTATCCATTGGACACATGCTCTGTAGTCTCTTATTCTTTAAAAGTTGGCTAGTTGTGGCCTTATGTGTGCACCGCATTTTATATGAGGAAGTTTCACTGGTCAGAGTTGAGCAAAGAACTAGTTTTCTCTCTACACCTTCTTCTGCTATGTCCCATGAGTCTTAGGTGTAGAGGTTCCACTGTAAAATGTTTAGCTTTAGTTGATCATAGGTAACACATATGACTTTGCTTATACTTTTGTCTTCTTTTCCTCTAAATTTTAAGCTAAATTTTTATTCATTCTTTGAGAATTTTATAGAAGTATACAATGTATTTTGATCATATCAACACCCCAGTCCCTTCAAACTCCTACAAATCTCCTTCCCAACTTCTTTCCTATTTTCAGAGCCCACTAAGTCCTATCAGTGTGCACATATGTAGAGTCTAAAACTGGAGCATGGGATCCTTAACAGAGGTCACTTCTCAGAAGAACACTGACTCTACTTACCCCAGAGAGCTTCAACTACAAAGACCTTCAGTTAGGGGCAGGACTTTGTGAACCCTTCCAGCTATGCTGGATTTTTGACTGGCTTGATCTTGTTCAGGTATTGTGCAGGTAACCACAGCTTCTGTGAGTTCATGAGTGAAATGGGACTTCTTCCATCCCTCCTAAGTGCTAGTGCTGTCCCCTAAAGGGTCCCCATCCTCCATCGCTCCTAACTCTTAGTGCTGCCACCTAATGGGTCCCCAGACACCCATCCCTCCTAACTCCTAGTGCTGTCACCTAAAAGGTCCCCAGCGCCTTGGCCTCCAGCTCACATCTCTGTCACTCTTCCTAATTAAATAAATTTAATAAACATAACCAAAAGACTATCAAGAAATTCACTCTTCATTTACTTGTTGAGAATTCCCAAACATATCTACTTATATTCTTTAACTTTTATATTAAATCTCAATAATTAGCTGGATTCTGAACAATGAAATTTGCTTAGGCCACTCATTAGGTGTTTTGGTGCAGAAAGTTATCTACAACAATCATACAAGCTAATGAGAAGTAGATTTACTGAAAGTAGAAATTAGTGAAAGAGAAAAGTGGCAAATCATTTTGCCCCATTTACATAGGTCTTATAGCCTTGAAGAAGATAACACAAACCACTAAAGGCTGTAAAGAATTGCACAGCTCATCAGCTTTGAATCTCTTTTTTTATTTCCTTATAATGGATAGATTATAATCACTCTCTATACAATTTCACAAAACATTTATGAGAACAAATTGAAATAATTTATGAGAACACACTTTCCACATAATGAAACACGATATTACTACTTTATAATGTAAAGTGATGCTAACCTACAGGTAAGTTTACAGATACTTCAAAGTAAAAAAAAAAAAAACCTATGTCCTTATCAATCTTTATCCTGTACATCTTTATCCTATACAATCTTTATCCTATACGATCTTTGTCCTATACAGATACTGCAAAGTAAAAAAAAAAAACTATGTCCTTATCAATCTTTATCCTGTTCATTTGCCAGATTGGTTGGATATGTGATCAGTTCAAGATGTCTGGATAAGTATGAGAAAATATACACCAGAAGAAGTTAGAATATGAGGGAAACTTTCTAATATACTATAACAGTCTGAGGATTAGTGTAATTTTATGTTCTAAATACCATGGAATGGGAAAAGTGTAAAATCAATAGATTTTCATATACCTGTATTGTTCTAGAATTGCTGAAATTGTGTGGGGATAGATACATTTGCTGGCTCGAAACACAGTTACAGGTTCTGGGAAGTTGGTTGCCCTTCTCATGTACATACATGAGCCTCTTCCTGTGGCTTTTCATTATTAGTATAGATAGGAATTGTGAAAAACTGTCATTCCTTATTTGGAACATCACATTGAATATGCCATAGATTATATGACATCAGCTATGAACAAGCTATCTTTTCATTGAACACAGAACATTCTATATTCACATATAGTTACATATAAAAATTTCAACCTGAATCTTGCAACAAAATTCCATATCACTGAGTTTCATGTGCGGTTAAAGGCCAATGACAGTCATGAGTTCTGCAGTTACATTTCTCAGACTACAGTTCTGATTATTTATTAATTTTTGATTCTTGACTTCATGATTTTGCTTGCATTGTTTGGTCTTACTCAATATTAGTTGTCTTTGTAAAAAGATGTATCAGCATCAGAGTGCATTTGTAAAACCACAGTATAGATAAAGCAAATAATACAATATTTGGACTCAGGAACTCAAAAACCATCAGCCAATGATGTTATATGTCAAAAATGATAAAAGCCATTTGTTAACTTTCTATTATATGTCTTAGTTTTCTCATTAATACCCTTGGAAGTGCATGGTTCCAAAAGCCATTACTACCAGCAATTATTCAGTTATATAAAAAAACAATAAAACACTAGAACTATCAATCTCCTTCTTTTTGCTCAAAGTTAACACTAGTATAAAAGATTTGAAGAATGAGTGACTCAAAATCATAACAAGTGATAGTTTTGTCCATTTATACTGTGTGTTAATTAGAAGTTTAAGATCAGAGGTAAGAATCTGAAGAAATTAGTTATTGCCAAAACTTATAAATAAATTTTCTAATGGAAAGCAAGGATGATTCTGAAACTTAAAAAAGCAAGATGTATTATATTAGTGTGTTTGTGTGTATGTGTGTGTGTGTGTGTGTGTGTGTGTGTGTGTGTACATCCTCTGAAGAAGTCAGAAGAGAGCTATGGATCTTCTTGAGCTGGAGCTACAGGTTGTTGTGAGTTGCTCACCATGGTACTGGGAACCAAACTCTGGTCGTCTAGAAGAGCAGCAAGCACCAAGTCATCTCTCCAGCCCTTGATTTAGAAACTTTTTGTTTTTTTTCTGTTTATTGCTAGGTTTTGTTTTGTTTTGTTTTGTTTTGTTCTGATGTGTGTGTGCGTGTGTGCATGCGTGTGTGCATGCGTGCATGTGTGTGTGTGTGTGTGTGTGTGTGTGTGTGTTTTGAGACAGGTTCTCTCTGTAATCCCAGTTGGCCTGGAATTTGCTGTGTAGACCAGGCTGGCCTCAATCTCAGAGAGATCAGGTGGTCTCTGCCTCCCAAGTACTGAGATTAAAGGTATGTATCACCATGCCTGGCCCTGATTCTGAAACTTTTAATTTTGAGGGAAAAAAAGTACAAATAAATTAAACCAGGAAAATAAAATCCTTTATGTGGAACTTTATTGTTTTCTGTTTCAAGTGAAGATAATTAACTTTCCATGTTCTATGCTGTTCTAGTTAGTTTTTATTGTCAACTTGATACAACCTAGAGTCACCTGGGAAGAGGGAACCTTAGCTGAAGAATTGTCTCCATCAAATTGTCCTGTGGTCATGTCTATGAAGATTGTCTTGACTGATAATTGATGTAGGAGGACCCAGCCCAATGTGGGTGCACCATCCCTAGGCAGGTGGATCTGGATTGTATAAGAAAGCTAGCTGAGCATGAATCACAGAGCCCTGACTTCTCTCAGTGGTGGGCTGTGACCTGGTAATAAACCCTTCCTCCCCTATGTTTCTTTGGGTCAGAGTATTTTTATCATAGCAACAGGGTGCAAGCCAGAACACATGCATACTTAGAAATCAATATTTTTACCTTTATAACTACTTTACTACTATTACTGAAATTCAGTGATTTTTAAACTCATGTAAAATGAATTATATTTATAGAAAAAGAAGGATAATAGAGATATTTCCCTATACCTTTCAGTCAGTTTCCAGTAATATTACCATTTTACATTCTGTGGTACATTTATCGAGACTGAGAAATTATATTCAAAGAATACTCTTAACAGAGTTAGCAATTTCGTTTTGATTTTGCCAATTTTCTGCCATGTCTTTTTGTCTCTCCCAGGATTTCACCCAAGGTGCATTTTTTTGCTATTTTTCAACTAGCTGTCTTGCCTCCTTAAACTCCTCCAACGTGTGCAAATTTAATAGTTTTTCTTTTGTTTCATGACCTCAACACTTTTGAAAAGTAACAGCAATGTATTTTGTGTAAAGTTCTTCAGTTTGGATTGTTTGTTATTTTCTTGTGAACTTGAGGAAGAATACAACAGAGGGAAAGTGTTCTCATCTCCTTGTACTTGTGCTACATGTTATCAGTGTGACATTGCTGATGTTGTTGACTTTGATTACTTGGCAAAACTGGTATTTGTCAAGCATTTTCATTGCAAAATTAATACTTCAAAATTTCTACAATCTGTTTTTTAGAGCAAGTCACTGAGTGCAATGTATATTGAAGGGTATATTGACTTTGGAGGAGAGGTGTCCCACTTAGGGATGTGCACTCCACAGCCTCTTATACTCTGCACAACAACTAGTTGTGGGTCTCTGTATTAATTGCCATCTGCTGCAAAAAATAAAGTTGATGATAGTTAAGGGACACACTAATCTATGGTATGAATACTAAGTCATTAGGAGTTGGTTTGATACTATGTCTATTTAGCAGAGTAATAGTAGGAGGCTCTCCTCTAGGGCTTGTGTCCTGTCTAACCACAAGTTCTTGGGCCTGATAACAGTGCCAGGTTTGGGCTCAATCTTTTGAAGTGGCCTTAAATTCAATAAAAATTGGTTGGCTATTTCCATAACATTCCTGCCACTACTGCACCAATGGACATATCTTGCCAGCCCAGTCGTTATTGAAATTCAGAGTGTTCACAGCTAGGTAAGATTGACGGTTGGATTTCTTTTCCTGTAGCATGCATGGTACCTTCTTGCCTTATAAAAACTAGCTAGTAGAGATGAAGCTTCAAGGTCAGTGCCAGCTTGATTTCACCTTGTGTAGGTGATATCTTCAGCAATAGGGTCTCACTGTCAAGTTCTGGTGGGAAACTGTATAAGTGACTTTTCTGTTGCTGTGATAGAAAGACTACGACCAGGGGAACTTATAAAAGGAACAGTTTATTTAGCTTACAGTTCCAAAGGGACAAGAATCCATCATGGCTGGGAAGTATGGCAGCAGAGGAGGCGGGATTAGGAGCAAAAGTTAAGTGCTCCACCCTCAAGCAGGCACAGGAAGCAGAGAGCCAGTGGAGATCCACAATGCTTAAGGAATCTGTAAGCCCACCCCCAGTGATGTGTTTCCTTCAGAAGAGCCACTCCTAAGACCTCCCGAAACAGCAGCACCAACTTGGGACAAAATACTCAAACACTTGGAGCCTATGGGGGACATTCTAATTCAAACCACCACAATAAACAAGAGCAATGGCAATAGCCAGTATTGTTTGAGTGTCTATGGGAACACTTTGGTCCACTATTTCACAAAGGAAGTCCATTCCTGGCATTGGGATTTTCTTTGCTAGTCTATAGTGTCTGATAGGACATTGTCACTCGTAATAGTGTAAGACCATTTAAACTATTATTATATTGCGTATATGTATAGTTTAAGAAGCTTCTATATTAGTAAGTTTCTGCATGAATTTTCAAAAAGCCCCTCTTTTCATTATTAAAATACAGTTTCATTCAGAAAAATTCATTTTTAATGCAATTGACATTAAGATGTTTGCACATGCATTTCTAATCTCTATGTATCTGATTATTACTAGTCACAGTTGGTTACTTTCTGAGCTCCTTGGCATCTGAGCATGGATAGAAAGTCATCCAGTAGATTTCAATGATAATGCTTTTAACATCTACTAATTATTAAGGAACAAATTTTTATGCTTTGAAGAATTATTATTTTTTTAATCATTACTTTAAAAATTTTTAATAACTACATGATTAGAAGAAGCATTTTACCACAGCTTTAACATATTCAGGAACACACTCCAGAGCAAGAGTACATCTCTTTCACAAGTGGCTGCAAGTTTCTAGGTTCACAGTTGAGTTAATACAGTTATACGATATTGAACTCAGTATAAGCCTTGTAAGAAGTAAAATTAGTTTTTTAACCTTTAAAAAAGATCTCCATTTCATTTTAGAATATATTGTTCCTTTCAGAAAGACTTATTGTTCTTGCTACTAACATTGAGATTTTGGTGCACACATCTCTAATCTGTATGTATCTAATTATTACTAGTCATAATCTGTTGCACTTAGATCCTTGGCCCCTGTGTATGTCTATAAAGTCATCGGGTAGATTTCAATGGTAATGTTTATCACCTCTACTAATTAGCATGAGGTAAATTTCCATGCTTCCTCCTCAAATATAATACATTAAAAAAAAATTTGTTGATCTTTTTTGTGTGTATATCACACAGAACATCCCAAGCCATCTTATTCAACTATATACCCACTTTCCAGACGGCACCCTCCCATAGCCTCCCTCTCCCCACTAGAGCCCTTATACTCATATCCCTGCTACTGTCCACTGTGTTAATGGCACCCCCAGCCATTCCCCACTACTTGCCCTTCTGGTGAATGTAGTCAGCCTGTCTAGAGGTCTTTGTTTTAGGAGGGTCAGCTGTTCCTCATTTAGCAGCAATCGGTTGTCAATATTCCTTTAGATAAGATTGGGGTCTGTTGTTCATTTTCCCAGTTCTATGCTGGGTTACTATCTGGGAGTCCATCTGTCCACCCTGGCCAACAACTCAAAAGAAGGTATCTCCTATCTGGCATTGTTGCTTGTTATGTAGCGTTTAGCTATGCATATGGACTCTTAAGAAATTATATTGGCCCCTTTAATCTTTGATTATATTTTCCTTTAGGGTGTTTAAGGCAATACACTTGGCCCAGATAAACCAATTTATCTTTACTCTTAAGGTCTCATTTAATTTTATGTCTTATAGGGTTTATACTGAGTACAATATTGTATAACTGTAACAATTCAACTGTAAACCTAAAAATTTACAGCCAATTTTAAAAGAGATGCATCTTAGCTCAGGAAAATGTTATTAACTATGTCAATGCGGTTGTAATGAAATGCTTCTTCTAAGTATGTGGTTATTAAATAAATAATTAAAAAAATCATGTCATTTCTGTCCTTCCAAATTCTCTTTATGTGCTAGATTATGTTATTGATTTATGCATGTTAAAAAAAGCCCCTCTGGTGAGCTATCCTTCCCCACAGAGCCGCCTCTGCCATCCCCTCCCATTCCCTAACCCATTTAACTTGATTATTTACTCAATTATTTGATTTACTTTACTTGATTATTTTCTTTTCACCTTTATAGCATTCTATCTCCCCTCCCATAATGTCACCCTCTCCTTAAATCTCACTTTTTCTTTGTCCAGTCCAAGTCAATCCGGTTATCTTGACCACAGATAACAGAGTAAAATACAAGAAACGGAGTCTAAAATTTTGGTTTAGAGAAAAGTCTTAGTAAGTAGCTAGTTTTTCTCAGCACTTTCATTTGAGCTTTGAAACGGAACTTAATTGTTTTATGTGGTGTTTGCAGTTTCTAAGAGACAAGGAATCCTCACCAGACACACAGAGGACTGACAAAATAACAGGCATAAAGCACTGGTCTCAAGGCTGCCTCTGTCTTGCTATGGGAATTCTTGAGTCATTTAATTCATTTTTCTTTCTGCTGATAACAGTTCTGGGGAAATAAAATTACTCCTTCAAGCTATCAAAAGGAGTAATGAATCTAAACTATCTCAAAGCAGTGGCTTGTGCTTCCTGACCCTCCACAGGCTATATCATCTGCTTTCTAAGCTCTGGCTTTTCACTCTCCTTTTCTTATGCTGCTTAAGATTTTAAAGCATTTCTCAGTGAAACAGCACTCTGAGTACTGTGTTTGAGTAAGCCCTCTTAATACACAGCATTTACTGAAAATTGTTTAACTGTTTAAAAATACAATAGTCCTTTCTTCCCAACTTTCTGGAAGACCTCATTTTCTAGCAATGTTTTCCTCAAGCTCCGCTCACAAAACTCTCAAGCAAAAATGCACATATTTTGTGAGGCTTCAGATCAGAGTGGTGAGCTCAAGAGAGGTTCAATGACAATCTATCACATCTCAGTTCTCCTAAACATGTTACATTTAAGGCCTTTTAAGAGAGGTTCTGGCTTTTTATTATTTTCAATTCGAAAAGCAAACAGCTATAACGGATGATTACTTACATCTTTTTTTTCTGGCCCTTACAAACTTTCCCAAAAGTTAATTAAATTCATATCAAGTCTCCATAGCTTGACTGAAACTTTGAGGCTGGGGCTTCTTTTGTTTTTTGTTATTTGAGTGTTTTTATTATGCTTAGGTCACTATGTTTGAGAGATGCCACGTTTATATTGAGGGAAGGTGCCACAGTGAGCTGCATGCTCTTGTAGAAAGTGCATGAATTCAAATGAGACCAATCAGACTTCCCTCATAGGAAGTTAAGAAGAGTCACTAAATTATTTTGTGGGAAAAGATTAGAGTTATGACATGAAATAAGATTTAATACCAATTATTGAGTACTTGTCAAATGTAGTGCCTATGATAAATACTAGATATACAGCTATAGACACTATTATGTACAGTTGAGGTTCAGGGGCAAGATAAATATTGTAAAAATTATTTGAAAAGAATAAAGCACACATAAACAGTCTGTGACCCAGAGGAAGATGTTCCTATGACCCTGTGATGACAAGCCATGGACCCACCTCCTTCCCACGCTCTGCAAAGAAGCCGCTCCCCTTCCCTCTTCCAGCCAATCGGTTGACTATAGCCGCCTGCCAGGGAGGGGCGAAGGGTTTAAAAGCTGGGAAAACCACAAGGCTGGTCTCTCGCCATTTTGTAAGGCTGTCCAGAACCACAGGATTTATGTCTGGGTGTGGACTTTGGGCATCAGCTGTGAATGGGGGGGTCGCCCACTTGTCTGTAAGTAAACCTGTACCCCAAGATCAGTTAACAAATCCAATAAACTCATTAAAAATTCTTCAAACTGGGGTTTGGAGAATTATTTTTCCTTGGGCTGTCGCAAGGACCTTAGGAGGAGGAAATTGGATGCTATGTGCACCTCCCAGCAGCGAATTGACTTACAATTGGTGTAACCTGGCAGGATACGATGAAGCTGAGAATGAGTTTTGGAAGAGCATTGATGATGTCCCTGATATGGGACTTCTTGGGTATTGGCGAATTTTTATACCTCACCTTGCTCAGGTTACCCGCCCCCTCTATAATCTAATAAAAAGAGGTGCTACATGGGATTGGGATATAAAGGCCCAAGAGGCTTTTGAGCAGGCCAAGATACTGGTTGGGCAAGCTAAGCAGCTGTGTGCCCCAATACCTCTGTGTCCCTTCCTCTTGGAAGTCACCAGGAGCCCTGAAGGTTATGGGTGGGGCTTATGGCAACAACAACCCAAACGAACAGTCCCCATTGGGTTCTGGTCCCAATCTTGGAAAGGGGTGGAGTCCCAGACACAGCACTAGAACAGCAACTGCTGGCTGTGTACAAAGCATTGCAACAGGTGGAATCCATTACGGGCTCCATCCCCATTACTGTAAAAACCACATATTCCATAGAAGGATGGGTGGAGGGCCTGTTAGCCAAGCCCCTGGTGGGTGGCCCAAAACCAAAGGCTGCAAAGATGGCATGCATATTTGCAACAGTGAGGGGTGGTGTCAGCAAGCCTGATCACTAATGCCATGCAAGCTGTACTTGGACCGGTGTCATTTCAAGGCACAGAGCCTCTCCTTTCACCTCCTATAGTTGACCCTCCAGCAAGACCTGACTGAGTGCTAGAAGGCGCCCCCCCAATTCCGGCTGATGCCTGGTATACTCATGGCACTAGCAAGGGTGCCAGACAAGAATGGGTAGCAGTAGCAATACAGATGAATACTGACACTATATGGTTAGAGAGGGGAGAAGGAGAAAGCAGCCAATGGGCTGAATTGAGGGCTGTATGGATAATAATAATGAGGGAGTCTTGACCAGTTACAATTTGTACTGACAGCTGGGCTGTGTTCAAGGGTTTAACCTTATGGATGGCTCATTGAGAGAAAGAAAACTGGCAGGTGATGGGATGGCCCCTATGGGGACAACAAATGTAGGAGGACATATATAATAAAATGCAGGCGGAGCTAGTGACCCTGGTAGTTTACCATGTGGCTGCCCACCACCTGGTGAGTCCCCCTGGGAATCAGGAAGCTGATACCCTCAACAAGGTGAGGGCTGTCTGTCCTCAGGTTCCCCTAGAAGCAGCTCACTGGATTCATATTAAGTCGGGCCACAGAGGAGCCAACACAGGATGGAGAATAACCAAAGCAGCTGGCATTCTGGTAAAATATGCTGACATCCAATAGGGTGTCCAGGCCTGTGAGGTGTGTCCCCGGAGGATGGATGCAATGATGGGACATGTGCACAAGGCAGCTTCCCCTGTGAGAGATTGACAAGTAGATTATATAGGGCCCCTGCCAGTCAGTGGGGGATGTAAATATGCTCTCACTTGCATGGACACTGCCACAGGCCTTACACAGGCCTTTCCTTGCAAGAGAGCCAGGGGCAAAGTTACTATTAAGGGTCTTACTGAACTCAATGTCATATATTGGTGCCTGAGGCGAACTGATAGCAACAGTGGCACTCCTTTCACAGGTACAGATGTGCAAGCTTGGGCTGAGGATAATCAGGTTCAATGGTATTTCCACCTTCCATACAATCCTACAGGAGCAGGGTTAATTGAAAGAAAAAACAGGTTGCTAAAGGAACAGTTGAAAGCCTTAAGCCCAGAAGGAATACTATGGGGGTGGAAAAAGGCCCTTCCAGAAGCCATAAGGTTGGTAAATAAAAATCCCAGTACCAGGGGTGCATTGCCTCCCTATGAGCAGTTGGCCAAAGGGAGCCCAGAGGTCCCCAAAATTATAAAGCTGATTGCTAATAATGTTGGTTGCACACCTGAAGTGGATGGTAAGACCCTATTGCTGATGACGCCTCATGATGTGAGCATGGGAGAGAGAGAAATCAAGCTTGGACTAAGCTGGAATCTCCTTGCCACTGGATGGGTGGCTTTCACAGTGCCAGAAGGTGCTATGCAAATGGCTGGGGGAGAATTGTCCCCCATTATCCTCTTCAACCAAGGACCCTGTGTGCTACACTATCAACACGCAAAGCAAGATGTTCCTGCTGGTGCAATAGTAGCTCGTCTAGTGTATGTACAACTGGCTAATTATTGATTGGACTTAATGCCCACTCCTAGGGATGGAACACACATCTGGTATTGTAGACCAGGACAACCCCCTGTGGCAGGAGAGGTTATAGGCCCTAGTGGAGAAGCCACTGCAGTTGTATTGTTTGGTGGATGTGATGTGCCTACTAAAGTACCATCCAAGCATTTGTGTTTATGCCCATGACAGTTATTATTGCAGTTACTGTTAATATATTCTTGCTTCTTTGCTATTTGTGTTTTTATAGTAGGTGGAATGCCACTAAATTGAGCCATCAGCCATGACAAATGGGATGCAGAAACCAGTGTCCTATTACAATAGGAAAAAGGTCGCCCCACCCCCTCTGAGGCTCAGGGATATTTGCGGAAGAGGTGGGCAGAAAGATTGTGAGAGCCAGAGGAAGGGGTGGAGAGTGTGTCTGGAAGATGTTCCTCTGACCCTGTGATGACAAGCCATGGACCCACCTCCTTCCCACACTCTGCAAAGAAGCCACTCCCCTTCCCTCTTCCAGCCAATCGGTTGACTATAGCCACCTGCCGGGGAGGGGCTAAGGGTATAAAAGCTGGAAAAACCACGAGGCTGGCCTCTTGCCATTTTGTAAGGCTGTCCAGAACCACAGGATTTATGTCTGGGTGTGGACTTTGGGCATCAGCTGTGAATGGGGGGGCGCCCACTTGTCTTTAAGTAAACCTGCACCCCAAGCTCAGTTAACAAGTCCAATAAACTCATTAAAAATTCTTCAAACTGGGGTTTGGAGAATTATTTTTCCTCAGGCTGTCACAAGGACCTTGAGAGGAAGTAATTGGATACCATGTGTACCTCCCAGAAGTGAATTTGACTTACACAGTCACAAAAAACTAGAAAGTACAGTCTTAAACATTTAAAATGTCCACAACTATCACAATTTCTGTGTTTACAAAATTAGCATTTAGAAAGAGACATGCCTGCATAGGTCTGAACCTATGGTAAGGCTGACACATATTTGATGACCTAAAAGAAAATGCAACCTCCATCTTTGCTAGAGTTCCACTTTTCTCTGCATACTCATTGTGGAAGCATCAGGTGCAGGATGAGTTCTCCTAAAATGCTGTGACTCCAGTGAAGTGCCATCTTGCCCTGCAAGTGAAGAGAGGAGGGACTTATACAGACACCTAAGGTCTTGAAAATGTTTTGCATTTGTTTTATGGTCACTTTAGACATTTCATGACGATCAATTGTTGAAACACTTTGAATTAATGTGAATTATTTTTCTTTTGTTTCTGATGTTTTGTGACATGTAGGTTTTGATGTGATTTTATGGTCTGAGATGTCTCATATAGTTCCTTTAAGGACACTATTGTTGTTGACATTTTGTGATGAAGCAATCAAGACTGTATTTAAGTCCCTTACTGATGAACATAAATAATTTCACTGCTACAAGAATCCTGAAGGATTTTCTTTATAAATCTGATATGAATTAAAGGAGCTTTAGTCTTAGATTCAAAACAAATACCATCAAGGTTACCATTTGATCTCAGTTCAATTGCTTTTTGTTTTCTTCATTTAAAAATTTTGCCTTAATGCAGATGTGGCTATAATCATTATCATTATTTGTGATAAAAAGCATACTTGAAACAAAAACCAACTTGGGGTGAAGCTTTATTGTTTCAGATCACTATCAGAACTCATATGCCATCTCAAAATATATAACTAATTGATTTCTGAGTTCCTTTGGGAAAATACATAGTGATTTGGGCTTTCCCTTCTTTCTGGCAATATGTAATGAATTAAAAAATCTCTGTGTGATGCAGACCAGATATTCTAATTTAATAGGAATCATTTGTTTCCTAAAATATTGTGATTTGAAAATGATATGTCTTCGTGATATATCAAATAGAATCTACAGCCATATTTTTGAACTTAAGAGTGAATTAGTAATGTCATCCAGATGCAAGATCAGCACACACATATTGAATATAATTCTACATCAAAAGCAGATAATTATTAGTTAAAAACAGCTGAAAACATTGCCTAGGAATAACTCAGAGCTTCAAGAAAATTAATCAGTTGTTACTTAGAAAAATACAAGTAAACATAAAGAAATGGAAATATGTATTATATTTATGTATTAAAATCTCGATATTTTCCGTATGTCAATTTTCCTCAGTTTAATTTTTATATTTAAATCAATCTCATTCAAAACAACAGATTTTCTTGTTGAAATTGAGAATTAGTTCAAAATGATCAAAGAACCCAATATAACCAAGGTAGTCTTATGAGGAAGAAGGGTTAGAAGAGGTTCACTAATATATAGCCAGTTGAGATAGAAAGAAATCAAAAGAAGCAGTTGAAGAAGGAAGACATTATCTTCAGCAAATGTGGCTGAGTTGTCCTGGAAGATAAGTGATTTTTAAATTTGCCACATGATAGTCCTGATAAGGCACCCTCTGCAGAGTTACACCTCCTTTTAAAGTTGGGTGGAACTGTGGTGTCTGGAGCACTCTAGCGTCTCATTATTTTGTGTTAATCAGTAGCATAAAATATTTTACTGGATTCTAAGGTGAATGAGTACGCAAGCATGGATCCGCCTTCAGCAGAAATATGGCCTTCTTTCATTTGTAGAGGCCAATGTGAGAAGTTACATTCATTACCTAATAGGCTAGATGCTATTAGATGTGATCAGAGTTAGAGGCAAAGCAATCATCGTGCTCTCCTGACTTCCTCCCTTGACACAGTAGTTGTGCTGATCTGGTTTCACAAACAAAACAAGCTCCCATCTCAGGTTATAATGTTTTTCTCTCTATCTGAAAAATTAATCTCTGCATCTATTTTGTGGATTCTCAACATCAGAACCACCTTGGATTTCTTTCTAAAAGTCTTTCAGGAAAGCAGCCCTAATCTCACCAATTAGTTTCTTTCCCTGCTACGCATTCTGAATTTCCTACTCACAGCTCTTCAGTGCACCTAAATGCATATCTGTGAAGTTACTTTGAGTATTCTTTCACCTGCAGTGTTCTATGAAGTCATGATCTCTCTAGATTTTGTTTTTTGATGATGTTTCTAGTTCTGCCACAAGAACTCCTATTGGGTGAATAACAAATATTTTCTGTCATAAAACAAAATAATAACAAATAGGTGAGGTTTTTTTTTTAATTAGAAGAAGCATTTCATTGCAACAGAATTAACCTATTCAATAACATTTTTTCTGAGCTAGGGTACATCTCTTTCAAAATTGGCTGTACATTTTTAGGTTTACAGATGAATTATTGCACTTATACAATCTTTTACTCATTATCAACTCTATAAGACAAAAATAAATGAGGTTTTAAGGTTTAAAAAAGATCTCCACTTCGTTGTTAAAATACACAGTTTCATACAGAAAAATTCATTTTAAGGCAATTGACATTGAGACGTTTTCACATGCATTTCTAATCTCTATACATATGACTATTACTGGTCACAGTCGCTTACTTTCTGAGTTCCTTGGCATCTGAATATGAATATAAACTCGTCAGATAGACAGCCTTCCTCTCCCACTAGAGCCTCCATACTCTGTCACCCCTGCCACTGTCATAGTTTATTTTTTAAGTTAAAAATTA
>NW_008360331.1:182663-213724 GCF_000622305.1 Nannospalax galili | reverse complement strand
ATTATTTTTTTCTATGATTTTGACATGTGAATTTCTTTTGTAATTTCTGACTCTTGTGTGATACTCAGGCCTTCAAGTTTAGTTCTGCTTCTTTTTTTGAACTTTATGTGTCTTTGTGGTTTACTTTTTGGGTATGATGAGCTGGTTCGTCTAAGCTTCCAGTTCTCTCTTTTGATTTTATATTGTCCTGGCCGGATTGATTTTGTCTTCAGGAGTTCCGCGGTGGCCCAATTCCAATGTGGGTCAGAAATTTTCAGACTTTCTCCTTAGGTCTGGAATCTTCTAAGAATGATTTTGGCCTCAGGAACATGGGTGTTGGACTGACCTGAGATCCTGGCCGTGGTCATGCCACGCAGGGATGCAAAGGCAGATGCGGTGGGAAGGAGCCCCAAGATTTCCCAGGAAGTGGATTGAGTAGCTGGGTTGTACTGGATGCAAAGCATCAGGGAGAGGAAAGGTAAGCCTCGGAGCCCCAGAAAGAGGCTGTCAGGCCCAGAAAGAGGCTGGCGGGTGTTGCAGGACCAGGGAAGTAGAGGGAGGTGAGGGCGGGGCCAGGTCCAGAAGCAGTGCTCTTGGGGCCCAAGGAAGGCACTAAGTTGGTCCTCGTGAAAAGGATCAGGAAGCAGTATTGGTTCCCCAGGTGTCTGGGGCCCCAAGACTAGGAATGGCACAGGGCCCAACTAGGAGTAGAGAACAGTGGGGGAGATGGAAGGGTGAATGAGGCTCGGGGAGTCAAGGCATAGAGGGCCCCGTGATAGACCTAGCCTAAGAGGCCTGAGGATAGGAGAGCAGGTTAGGAGAGTTAGAGGGTGGTGCAGGTCCAGGGAAGCAGAGAGAGGTGAGGGCGGGGCCAGGTCCAGAAGCAGTGTTCCTGGAGCCCAAGGAGGGCACTGAGCTGGCCTGGGTGAAAAGGATCAGGAAGCAGCACCGGTTCCCCAGGTGTCTGGGGACCCAAGACCAGCATTGGCACAGGGCCCAAACCAAGAGCAGAGAACAGTGGGGGAGATGGAAGGGCGAATGAGGCTGAGGGAGTCAAGGCGGGGAGGGTTCCGTGGTAGACCCACCCCAAGAGAAGCCTGAGGGTAGGAGAGCAGGCCAGGAGAGCCAGCCGGTGGTGCAGGTCCAGGGAAGCAGAGAGAGGTGAGGGCGGGCCGGGTCCAGAAGCAGTGCTCCTGGGGCCCAAGGAAGGCACCAAGCTGGTCTGGGTGAAAATGATCAGGAAGTAGTACCGGTTCCCCAGGTGTCTGGGGCCCCAAGACTAGGGATGGCACAGGGCCCAAACTAGGAGCAGAGAACAGCTGGGGAGATGGAAGGGTGAATGCGGCTGGGGGAGTCAAGTCGCGGAGGGCTGCGCGATAGACTTACCCCAAGAGAGGCCTGAGGGCAGGAGCGCAAATAGGTGAGTTTTTATAGAGGTGGTAGGCTTTTCATTAATTCTGTTTTCTATCTTTGGGCTTTTGGCAATGGGTGAAAAAAAATTATCTGGAAATGTTTGCCACTATTTGTTTTCATTTTACTTGGTTTTCTTAGTGATAACTGGAAACATAAGGGGTTCATTCAAAGACAGGGATAAAGAAAAAAACCCATTCCATTCTTATCCCTAGAATAAAGTTATTTAAATTATTTTAACCAAAGTATTGGTATTAATGAGCTTATTGACTTCTGTGCTCAATTTTATTTTTTATAAAAAATCACAAAATCTTTAACATCTACTCAAAAATAATAATAATTTTGGGGGCTGGAGAGATTGCTCAGCAGTTAAAAACACTGACTGTTCTTGCAGAAATCCCGGATTTGAATCCCAGCACCCACATGGCAGCTAACAACTGTCGATAACTCCAGTTCCAGGGGATCTGACAGCCTCTTCTGTCTTCCTCAAGCATTGCATGACACAGGTGCAGTTACCTACATGCAGGCAATATACACATACACATAAGAGTAATAAATAAAATATTAAAAAATAATAATTTCAAGCACTATATAAGTTTATATGTATTTCAATAGCAAAACTGTCTTTTCTCACTACTTTTTAAATCTTATCTATTTACCTTTCTATAACCTATCATCTATCTTTGCATAGCTATATTTTTAGAATCAATAACTAACAAACATAGCAAGATTTAGTTTTTAATAGAATAGTACCACGTGACGAGTTTCTGTTTTCCTATGGCCCTGAGCTAGGGCACTTTACCATGGCTCGTGTTCCTCACTCCAACTTTACCTTCATTCAGAACTGGGTCTTATTCTATTCCTGATCTTTATATATCTTTTCTCCTTCCACATCAAGTCCTTAATGTCTCCATGCCTTCTTGACCCTCATCTTTTTCTCATTTCATCTATTTATTTTTATTATTTATTTATCTAGTTTATTGAGCTTTTAAATTTTCATACAATGTTTCCCACTTAAATCCAGACTACCTCACCTGTCTCTGCCTCCCCCATCTCATTTCTTGTTTGACCTTAAGATATAAATTTCAGACAAGAAATGAGCTTACATGCTTTAACAATTATATGCAAGATATTTCAGCAAAGTCTTTCTGACATAAAAGTGACCACATTAGTGTTGTTGTGTCAAAATAATATGTATGCAAATCGTTTCAATAATTCGTGCAAGGCCGCTCATTTTTTTTATTTGCAAATAAAGATTCTGAACCACCCCTCCTCCTACAGGCACTGAGCTGAGCACTTAGAGACAAGAAAGTCCCTGATCATTTGTAATCAGGTTAGCATCTATTCATTGATGCACAGTTAGGAAAGCCTGAGGAAAATTAGAGGAGGGTGCTAACATTTCTTCCTGTGATTTTGAATCAATACTACAGAAGGTAACAGGCTCTGTGGAATTTTCTTTCCTTAGAGCATTTCAGTTCCTCTGGCAGGATTCAGCTCAAGAGTCATCTCCTCTGGGGAAATATTTCTCGTTCATCTCTTTCCTGCTGACTCTTCCAGGTAAACAGAGTTACTCTCCCAGCATGCTCCCAAGGCACTCTATATACCTGTTCTTTAATTATTATACTGCTCACTTGTTCACAAGTGTAATGGAGCTTAATTTGCTTTTTGATGATTAAGGAAGATAAATTCAGTAAGGATGGGGTGGCATATATTAATCAATAGTGTCTTTGTCATAGATAACAATTGTTAAGACTAGCTCTTATAGTTTTAGAGGGAACTATTCAAGATGCTAAGGGAGAACATCAGTCAATGGTCCAACCCTAGCTTTAAAGCCTTCCACTCAGTGGAACGGAACTCATGTGTAGCACTGTAAATATAGGCAAATATACATGTCTGGAGAGGTCATAGATCTTAAAGCAAACCCTAAGGTTGTCACATCCCTAGACAAATGTAATTTCTTACTATATGCTAAATATGGATCCTTATATTTACAGACAAGTATCCCAGTCACCACTCATCAAAGAGGGTTCTTTTGCAACAGACGTACTCTTACAGAGTTCCACAACTGACCACACACAGAGAGTAAGTAAGTGCCTGTGAGATGCCCACCCTAAGTGATACATCTACAATGGAATCTTTATACGTGAGGCTCATGGAACATAGTTGAGCAAGGGGTAGAAAGAATAATGAAGCTCTCAACTCTCATCAACTAAAATCCCTCTCACAACAGGGGTTGTGAACACAAAAGGCCACAAGTAGTCAAAGCATAGAGAAATATGAGTTTTCAGAGTGTGGGTCTCTGGACAGGACACCTATATTAAATCTCACCCACCCAGGGCTCAGGGACCATTGTGGAAGAGGGGGCAGAAAGATTGTAAGAGCTGCGGGGGAGGAGCATGACCATATAGAAAGAGAGTCTTACAGGCTCCTGGGACTTGTTCATATGAACAATGGTGTCAGCATGCACAAGACCCATGCTGTCTCAAGCAGACTAAAACCCATCATAGAATTGTGGAAATGGGCAACATTAGCAGAACTATTGGCAGCTGATTACTGTTGGATGAGGAAGAGTTGATCTTCTTTAAGGGAGAGACTCTAGATAGGCTACCTAGACCCCAGTGAATGAACTTGTACTGAGGACCTCTGGGTGTACTAACTTGACTGGATAGACCTTAACATGTAGACAGAATGCATGAAATCTGGTGTTGGGGGATTATGGGGAGTTTGGATGGGGAAGGGGGTATAAAGATGATTAAGATATTTTATAACAAAAATATGCATTAAAAATTGTTGTTCAAGGAACATTAAAGGATGCCAGTAAAAGAAAATGATATACAAGGACCCTGTTCTTTTTATGTATTCATCAACTATCCAGAGTAATTTTTACATTTCGGAAGACATTTTCCCCTATGAAATTTGTTGGTATTATTTAAATGTACTGATTTAGAATCAGCTCTTCTATATGCCAAGGCTAAGAATAAGAACCATAGCTGGGTTCGTTCATCAGAATAACTAGACCTCTATTGCCAGCCTCTTCTTTGGAAGTTCTATGTGCTGTGGAATGTTTGAAGGCAGCAGTTCATTTGCTTTGCAACTACCACATGGAATGCAAACACTGTGCTTCTGAACACCAGAATGTTGTAGGACCGTAGTTTCTTCAGGTCGTTGTCAGGCTCAGAGGCAGACAAATGTAAAATTTACTTCAGATTTATGTGGCGGAGTCTCACAAACTGGCCAAAGCTGTGAGTAGGTTCTGGAGCCAGACTTTGTGGGCCCAAAGGCTGTTTTCATCAGTAACAAGATGTAATTTAGGCAAGATGTTTAAAATTTCCTCATTTATAATAAGATGAAGGTAACACTTTACTTCATAAGATTGTGTTAAAATTCATAATTCATGCATGACTTCAAATATCAGTGCTTATATTAGTAGTAAGGTATACAAGGATGATTGGAAATGAAAATGAATTGTACGTGATGAAATAAATATATTCACTTAAAAAAACCTTACTAAATTGGAGTTGATTATTTTCTTGTCTTCTAACCTATATTTTCTGTTGAAGATAGATGAAATTAGAATGAAAATTGAACAATCACTTGAACTATGTGGAAAAGAAGTCCTCATGCCCCTGATACCGTAATAATGACTGTTATAAATGTTTCATATTCTGCATAGATATTCACTTTCTTGGAAAAGAGTAACAGTGATAAAGTGAAGTGTTTCAATGATCTCAAGCTTATTTTTAGCAGTGAAGTTTTCTGTGAGCCCAGAGGAGCATTAGCAGTGCAGCTAGCTGTACAGTGCTAAGCGATTTTCAGTTGCTTTCACCTTTGTCCATTAAGTACCGCCATTGGTAGTCACAGTCAGTTATCATGAAGTAGGTGGATTGTTCAGGTGGAATACACAATTCCCATGGACTCTGACAGGCATAAAGAGAAGTGGCTGATTCATTTATACAGAAGTTCATCCAATTTCTGAAAGGAATCAAGAGGTGAAATCTAAGAAAGGTTAAGCCACAGAGAGGAAGCAGCTGTCTCTTTGAACTTAAGATGGGATGATGGGTTTTCAACCAGAGAACAGTTAGCACGTGTACTCTAGTTATCATAATTATGGTCAAAAGGACTTTCAAAGCAACTGCTTAATGTTTGTTCTACTCTGAGTTTTAGGTTCTAGACCTTAAGAATGTATCTGATAATCCAAGGGCAAAGAAGGACATTTCCCGTAAATTCATCTGTGTGCATTCTTACAAAATGTCAACACAAATTTTTATATCATTTAAATCTTCTACATTATTATACAATATATTTTCATGTATATAGATGTCATTTGAGTAGACAATTATAAGCATTTCAGACCAGAATATTAAGAAAAACTTGTGTGTAATTGGGTGAAAATAAGTAATATTAGTCATTTTCTATGTTTATCAGGACTATTTTTTAGTTATTTTATGTTTTAATATCCATTATCAGTAAACAATAAGAGCAGATAATGATACACACATATCTATACTTCTGTATAGCTATGATGCATGTGTTTTCAGATAGCAGTCACTGAAAGCAGATATTGAAATAAACCCCAGCTGAGGGAGGAGATAGATGCACACATCATGGAATTTCCTCCTTGTTATAGACCAGTGACAGATGTATGCTTCATATTCTTTCCTTCCTGGAATTAATTTATAATTATACTTATGCTGTCTATTGGATCTGAAGTAGAAGACGTGGCTTACCATTTTACATAATAGATTGCTGAACCATAGGTAGCCCCGTCTAAGACATTCAGAGTTTTCATATCAAATAGGTAGTCCCAACTTTGAGCTAAATGATGTTGTTCTTCAGGGATGTCCTAAATGTTTGTTGTTTAGGGATGTTGTTGTTGGGATGGCCAAAATGAGGTAAGTTTGGGTGTGTTCTGTGTTGGGTGCAAATGGTAGATATTTGGTAGCCAGAGGAGAATCTGTAGCATAAAGTTAGATTTATACCCAGGAGTTACACTGTGCTCCTTCAGTGTAAATCTGATGCCGAGAAGTGTCTGCCTAACCATCATCTATATTTCTCTGAAACTCTTGCATCACATATGATACTATTCATTTAACTCTTGTCCATGCACTGCAATGAGAAAAGGAACCTTGATATTACTGGGGTTCTGTGTGATATTTCCATACACGCATAAACCCATCCACTACTTTCTACTTCCCACTCCAAAACTCTTCCCACTAGTAATCACTATTCTACATTCAGGACAAAGGTTTATCTTCCACGTATGATGGAGAATGTGCAGTACTTATCTTTCCATGTGACTGCATATCCTCTGGGATTGTATTACTTGTAAATGACAAGAATTCACTTTTCTTTGTCACTGAATTATAGTCCATTTTGTATATAAATATGGCTGAATATGTATATATACTCTTTCAGCTTATTCAGCCGTCGTTGAGAACTTAAGGCAGAGTCCATATTTTACCTGTTGTGAACAGTGCTATATTAAACATGAATGTCTAGTTATGTCTATGGTATGCCAATTTCTTTTCCTTTGGATGTATTTCCAGAGGTGGGATGGTTGAATATAAGTGGTAGAGCTGTCTTTAGTCTCTTGAGGAATCTTCATACTGCCCGGCATAATGGCTGTACTGATTTCCATTCTCATCAGCAATCTAAAAGATTACATTTTTTGTAACATTCTTGTCAGCATTTGTTGTTATTTTTATAAATATTTAATTGAATTTTTGTGTATTTCACACAGAACACCTTAATCATCTTTATACCCCTTCCCCATTGGCACCTTCCATAGCCCCACCGCTGGAATTCATGCATTCTGTCATTTGTGTAAGTCCTATCATGTCAAGTTAGTGTCCCTAGATGTCCCTCAGTACAAGTTCATCCACTAAGGTCTTGTCAGCCTATCTAGAGTACCTCCATTTAAGGAGATCAGCTCTTCCTCATCTGGACGTATTCAGCTGCCAATAATCCTTTGAGTAAGATTGGGGTCTGCTGCCCATTTTCACAGTCTTGTGCTGGGTTTTTGTCTGCTTGAGACTTGTGCATGCTGACACCATTGCTGTAAGTTCTTATGAGCAAGGTCCCAGGAGCCTGTAGGACTTGATTTCTATATGGTCATGCACCTCTTCCCTGGCTCTTACAATCTTTTCACCCTCTCTTCTGAAATGGTCACTGGGCCCTGGGTGGGTAGTATTTAATATAGGAGTCCTGTCCAAGGACCCACACTCTGTAGACTCTTATTCTCTATGTTTTGGCCATTTTTGGTCCTTTTGTATTCCTGTCCCTCTGTTGCATAAGGGAGCTTCATTGATGAGAATTGAGAGATGAATTAGTGTTCTCTTTACCTCTTGTTCTGTGTTCTCTAAGCCTTTTGTGTAGAGGTTGCCACTTAGGCTTGGGTAATTCACAGTCTCTCTGTGTGATCAGTCATGGAACTCTGTAATAATCTCCATTTGCTGCAAAAGAAGCTTCTTTGATGAGTCGTGCCTGGGATACTTATCTGTAAATGTAAGGATCTATATTTTGAATACACTAAAAAAATGACATTTGTCTAGGGATGTGACAGCCTTGAAGTTTCTCTAAGATCTATGACATCTCCAGCCATGTGTGTTTGGCTAGGTTTACACTATCACACATGAGTTCTTTTCCACTGAGTGAGCTTTAAGTCCAATTAGGTAGCTGTTGATTACCCCCAAGGTAAAAATACCACTGCTGCACAAACGTCATATGCTGTGTTGGTCATTGATGTCATTCTTAGGCCTTAAACCTGGGATTGGACCATTGATTCATGTTCTCCCTTAGTAGTTTGTGTAATGTTCTCCAAAGCTATGAGGCTAGCCTTCAGGGGAGGTGGCTTTCAGGTCAGTTCCAGCTCCATTGCTCCAAATCCTATGTCTGAAGTATGTCTTGTCTTCAGCAACAGGGTCTTACCTTCAAGTTCTGGGAGGCAATAAAAGGCTGTGGCAATAGCCTGTATAATTTTGGGAGTCCCTTGGACTACTCTGGCTAAGAACTTAAAGGAATATTTTTCCTGTCTCGCATTGTTTCTTGTTGACAGGCAGAGAGAGGACAGATAAATAATGCATCACTAGTGTTAAAAAAAGTAGACAAAAATCATATTAGTCCAAAAACCTACTGAAAAGTTACACATACAAATATCTCCACATGAGTCCATGTGTATAGCTGAAAGCTACATATCAAGAACCAGTGTTGTTTCTTTTTAAAATGTTGATTATACTTAGTTTATTGAAATGAAACTGTACATCGTTTCTTTAATTTGTGCTTCTATAGTGGCTAATGACATTAAGTATGCTTTTCAATATATTTGTTGACTATTATTTCTTCTCTTGATTAATGTCTATTCATATCATTTGTTCAGTTAAGAGCATCACTTATTATTTATATTCTTTGTATAGTCAGGATATTAATATTCTTTCAGATGAATATTTTTCAAATATTTTCTCCCACTCCATAAGCCATCTCTTTATTAATTGTTTTCTTTTCTTTGAAGATTTATAGTTTGGTGTATGTATGCTTGTTGTCAAATTTTCATTTGGTTTCTGTGCTTTTGGAGTCTGATCCAGAAAACAGTCACTTGCACTAATGTTTTAAAGTGTTTCCCCTATATTTTCTTCTAGCAGCCTCAGGTATTACATTTAGATCTTTGATCCATCTTAAGTTTATTTTTGTACAGGGTAAGAGACAAGGGTCAAAGTTCATTCTTCTTTGAATATACAATTTTCTCAACATCATTTGTTGAAGAGGATGCCTTTGTCCAATGTGTGTTTTTGGATCCTTTATGGAATGAGTGCTGTAGATGAATAGGTACATTTTTAAGCTTTTCTCTTCCATTTGATCATGAATCTGCTTTTTTGCTCCCTCACACTGTTTTGGTTGCTATCAATTTGTAGTATATTAGATCTGAAATCAATATTGTGGTTCCCTAACTTTGTTCTTTCCACTCAAGATTATGCTATTTGTATATTTTTGCTTATGTATGAATTTTAAGATTGACTTTGCTAATCCAGAGAATACTTTTGGCATTTTGATGGAGATTGTGATGAATCTGTAAATGTCTTTGGGCACTATGGGCAAGTTAATGGTCTTAATTATTCCAACCAGTAAACTTGGCAGGTATTTCAATCTTTTGCATGTTCTTCAATCAATATAATTTTTGATTTTTTTATTTTTATTTTATGTGTGTGTTTTGCCTGCTATGTATGTAAGTGCACCATGTGTGTGTAATGCCTGTGGAAGTCAGAAGAAGCCATAGAATCCCCTGGAACTAGAGTTAAGGATGGTTGTTAACTACCATGTGCTGGGAACCTAACCTGTATCCTCTGCAAGAGCAGTCAGCACTCTTGACTGCTGAGGCATCTTTCCAAACCCTCATCAATATTTTGCAATTTTCATGGGAGAGATCACTAAATTCCTTGGTTAAGTTTATTCTTAGATATACAGTTCATGTAGCTATTGTGAATGAGAATCTTTTCCTAATCTGTTTCTCAATAAACTTATTACTGGGGCATAAGAAAAATACTGGTTTTGTGTATTAATTTTATATCCAGTTTTCTGAATTTATTTAAATATTTTATTGATTATTTTTATCTTATGTGTAATGAATGTATATATGTGCAGCTGTGTCATGCAATACCTGTGGAGGCCAGAAGAGGGAGTGAGATCCCCTGAAATAGAATTAGAGATGGCTGTTAGCCATGATTGTAGATGCTGAGAACTGAACCCAGGTCCTCTGAAAGAGCAGCCAGTGCTCTTAACTGCTTAGCTGTCTGTCTAGTCCCCTACTGAATTTAGTTATAAATTTTCAATTTTCATATCATTTTCAAGTCTGTAGTTTGAACATCTCCCTTTTTAAATATTTTATTTATTATTTTTATTTTATGTGTATGTGTGTATTGCCTGAATGTAGGTAAATGTACCCATGTCGTGCAATGCCCATGGAGGACAGAAGAGGCTGTTGGATCCCCTGGAACTGTAGTTATGGACAGGCTGCCATGTGGGTGCTGGGATTCAAACCCGGGTCTGCTGCAAGAACAGCCAGTGTTCTAAACCTCTGAGCCATCTCTCCAGCCCCACGTCTCCCTTTTTATTGTATATGTGTATTTTATATTTCTTTTGCCTAACTTAAAATTTGTGGAATAAAAGTGCTGATAGTGGAAACCTTTGCCTTGTTCCTCTTCTTAAAAGAAATATTCCAGCATGTGGTTGATTTTGGAGAAAGTTCCATGGGGCGCTGAATAGAAAGTATACTCTTTGACGCTTGGGTGGAATATTCGGTAGATGTCTGTTAGGTCCATTTGGTGTATGGTATTGTTTAATTCAGATGTCTCTCTGTTAACTCTCTGCCCTGTTGACCTATCTAATGGAGACAGTGGGGTATTGAAGTCCCCTAATATTAATGAGTTGGGATTAATCTGGGTCTTAAAGTCCTGTAGTATTGTTTTTATGAAGTTGGGTGCACCAGAGTTTGGAGACTCTATGTTCATGATTGTAATATCTTCGTGGTCAATTGTTCCTCTGATCAGCATGAAGTGGCCCTCTTTATCTCTTCTGATTAGTTTTAGTTTGAATTCTATTTTGTCAGATATTGGAACTGCAGCCCCTGTTTTTATCTTAGTACCATTTGCTTGGAATATTTTTTCCATTCTTTCTCTTTAAGGTAGTGTCAGTCCAACAAATAGATGGGTTTTGTTTCTTAATCCATTCAACTACTCTTTGTCTTTTGACTGGGGAGTTCAGTCCATTGATATATGAAGTTATTAATGAAAGATGAGTATTGAATCCTGTCATTTTTTTTTGTTTTTATTCTTGCTATAGCTGTACTTTTACACTGTTATACCCTCGTTGGAGTTTCTTTCTGTAACCCCTTGGGTATAGTCATTCCTTTCTTCAGCTCTTTGTATTGCTCCCAGAACTCTCTGAAGGGCTGGTTTTGTGACAAGGATTCCTTCAATGTCATGGAAGATTTTTCTTCCCCCCTCAACTATAATAGACATTTTTGCTGGGTAAAGTATTCTGGGTTGGCATCTACAGTCATTTAGAACTGGGAATACTTTGGTCCAGGTTCTTCTGGATTTCCTAGTTTGCATTGATAAGTCAGCTGCAATTCTGATGGGTTTTCCTTTATATTTGACTTGTTTTTCCTTTGCAGCTTTCAGTATTCTCTTTGTTCTGTATGTGGTAAGACAGTATGTGGGGACAGGACGATGCTAGTGACTCCACAGATGGGGTGGGAGCAGCTTGCATTGTTTCCCTTTCTATTGCTGGCGGTGTATGCTGAAGACCAGGACTGTGGCTGGTATGGGACAATGTTTTCCCACCCCTTTTTTTCTGGTCAGCTTTTCTGTTTCTTTGTTAAACCACTGACCCAAACAAACTTGGGGAGGAAAGGGTTTATTTTATGTTACAGCTTACAGTCCATCACTGAGGGAAGCTGAGGCAGGAACTTGGAGAAAGAAACCACTGATGTAGCAGAGACCACTGATGAATGCTTCTCACTGACTTGCTTATATAGCCCTGTTTACAGCTTATAGAGCTACTTTTCTTAAGTAGCCCAGTCCTGCCTGCCTAGGGATAGCACTACCCACAGTGGACTGGACCCTCCTACATCACTTGGCAAGCACGAAAATACCATACAGGTCAGTCTGATGGAGGAAACTCCACAAGTGAAGCTCCTTCTTTCTAGGTGACCCCAGGCTGTGTCAAGTCGACAAAGATTAACCAGTACACCCCTCTTTGACTGGTGTACCTAATAGGGATAACTGACTACTTGAGAGGGAGCTCTTTTGTTTGCCCACACTCCATTCACACTGTGTCTAGGTGTGGGAAAATACATTGAGCCATCAGGTTGTTCAGGGCTCTCTCAGCATGCTCTGGTCTGGTTCTTCTGGTTAGTGCCCTCTATTCCTGTCTGTATTGTAACGTTCTCCTCTACAGTGACGGGCACTGAATGGCATAGATCACACCAGTGCGCACATAAGTTGGTTTGTAAGGCAGCTACCTTCCAAGTCAGCGTGGCAAAATGTGGATTTCCAAAAAGGGATATTTGAATGCTAAAGGTGTCAAAACTCAGATAATTGCTCACTTCTCAAGAGGACTCATGGCTAAAATACCTGTGGCGTTTTCTGAGGTGGTGATGTGTGATACTTTTTACAAAACAAGGAGACTTTTCAGTTTACTAATGTAAGTAAGCCAAGTGAGAACTGTGACACTTTTGATCAGCTAGATTGCCAGAACTTGAATTCACACGGTTCGCCCCTTGCAAATAGGGAGACTCACCTTTCCCCAGACAGGGAGTCAAGGTGGCAGATACTAGGGAATTTTTTCCCTTACAACGTTTTTGTCTAGGTCTCTGAATCTTACAAGGTTAGAGTCTCTCTTGCTGATTTCTAGTGTTCTTACGTGTATTCACTTCAAATTTCATCCGTACGCTTGTTACTTAGGTTCTTTGTAGAAGAAAGGGCGACTGCTGGATCCCCCTATTCAGTCATCTTGGGTCTCAGTCTTTAAATAGGTAGTATATCTGATTTCTAAATTCTTTTACTATTATTTTTTATTGAGGCAGTTAAGTTGTATATTTTAGTAATTTTATCAGAGACCTCCATTTTGCATAGTATCTATCACCTTGCCCTTAAAATTATAGAGGATGAGGAAGTCATTGGTGCCTTATGTTCCTCTTGAAGCCTTAAATGGGTTGCAGACAACTATTTTGTAGCTATTTCTGTTATTCGTATTATAGATCTTGAAAGTGTTCAGAAAAGTAGGGTGAAGTCAAACACTACCTGGGCAGGGAGTGGCACCAAAGTCTTAGGCTAGACTGGAAGAAACACACATGAAGCCCTGTGGTGGTTTGCAGCAAAATTTCAGTGGCGTACCATGGTCTACCCGGGCAAGTAAAAAGAAAATGCCATGCATTCTTGGATCGCATTAACTTCGGTTATTATTTTAGGTTAGGAAGCAGTGTTATCCTGGTCCATCCTTACAAGGACTGGGAATGAAAAGACGTAGTTCTGGCTAGGGAATTCTTGCCCTTTGTTTCCTCCCTTGCCTTCATAGTATATGTAGAGAAAGTTTAATCTCAGCCTAGTCTTTTTAGTATTTAAGCATATTTGTCAAACTTTGTATTTTAGCATTAATTCTTTGAGCACATGGATATGTTTTAAGTATATGCAGAATTTTGAGAAGTCTGTTTTCCATTCCTATTAGCATAACATTTAGAATCAGATTCTCATTCCCCAAACCCATTTTATTCTTCACAGATAGAGTCTCGGTTGGACCCCACCCCATGAAGTTTCTCCACATAATTTCTCTTTTAGTTCAGATTCTCAGTGGATTCTTACACATTCTGAAGTTGTTGCAAATAATAATGAGTATTCTGAAATCGTTCAATTATGCATCTTTGAAACTGCCTCCACTCACTATACTTGCATGAAAATGAATTTATGATGCTCTGCTAAACCAAGACCATCTAGAGTCACATCTTTTTTGGAGAATAAAGCTGAAGCTTGTTTTAGTGCTATCCTTAGCCTAATGCGCTGGTGTAACTGTAGGAATTTAATTCATTGAAATTGAAATGTCCTTTCAGAACTTTTGGAGTGGCCCCATAAGAATTTACTGTCAGGCTATTTGGAGGTTGATTGGTATTTCTGGTAAGAAACAAAATTTTTAAAAATTACTTTTATGTTAAAAATAATAATTGTTTATGGGCTGCAATGTGATCTTTGATATATGTGTACACTGTAGCCTATCAGAATCAAGTTAATTAGCATAGCCATCTCTTCTAATATTTATCACTTCCTTGTGATAAGACAATATTCTGAAGCCTTTTTATTCGTGTACTAGGATCTTTCTTGATATTGTTTCCCATACATTTAGAGTGAATTGTGGTCATCTTGCTATAAAGTGAGGAACATTGTATTATATTATAAAATGCATAGTCACAGGAGGTATTCACCTTGACCTGAAATCTCAGATAGAGAAGAGCTCCAGGCTCTTTGGGAGGAGACTGGGGTGTTTATCATTGTCTGTGGGACCTGTCAGAATCACTGTAGTTAATTCTTAATTTATACAGCCCCTTTGTGAAAGTGACATTCTATCTAGAAGCAATTATGCTAATTACCCCTAATTGTGATATTGTCTGCCTATCAACAGGCAACTATTTTAACCTTTAAAATCTGTAGCAATTGTTGTTTCATGTTTGCAAATCAGAGTAACAATAACCTTGAAAAAACGAAGGTATTTTTTCTATAAGTTCAATTTAAAACACTTCTCAGAAGAATGTTTATTATTTTTGTTTCTCATATAGTAATAAGAGGAAAATATGTAGAATTAAAAGGAAATTGGTTAACATGGATGAATAGAAGACAAATTAGAAATTGTGTTTCTACTAGTCAAAGGCATATATTGACAATTAGGTTTATTTTGTTAAGGCATTTAGAACAGACTTTTGCTATCTTGAACAATATCCCAACTTATATATTGGAGAATTTCCACCTTATAAGGCAGATTGTGCCTTCTATTTTACAGGTAGAAAATATTGAAAATAGGAACAAGCATATTAGCTTGGATTATACCAAGATGATGCAGCTGCTCTGGGCTTTGGATTGAGTGTGTGAAGCAAAAGAACAAAAATAGAGGACAATCTGTTTCAGTTCATTTCAAATTAATGCTAAAATACATCTGACAAATATCCTGTTGGTACTCCTGTAGCGGGAGTACCACACCTAGTTCCCAGAGGTAGAAGCAAAGGCAATTCTAGCAGCATTTTCAGATGCCTGGTTTGGGGGGAAGCTCTGCAAACATAGTGATTGTGTCTAGTAGTTCTGGTGGTAGTGCAATCACCCTGATGGTCCGGGGAGGTCATTTGCATATTCCCAGTAACTGCATGGCCCCAAGGCTGTTCTAGCTGTTGGAAATATGTTGGGAGCTGCCCAATATGTTTTATAAAATTCCTTTTGGTTAAGCTTACCAGAGTTAGTGTTTGCTCCTTATAAGTGAAAATACTGAATCAGTGGATTTTTTATTGTATGGTGAAACACTATAACATGCTTTTGAATCTGGGGTAAATTCTACTTATGGATTAGAATTTTCTGAGGGAAATTTTTATGTCTAATTACAGGGCTATACTTGTAAGGAGGGATGGGGGTGATAAATTTGACATGTCAGTTTCATTTGTGAGGAGAGGAATTTATTTCTCTTTTTTGCAAGTTTTTCATCACAGTCTTTTTTGTTTTATTTAGTTCTTTTGTTTTTTAGATTGCTTTTATTTTTATTTCATTTGAATAAATAATGGGTTAACTGTGAAAGTAGAACAGCAAACCACTGCAACAAACATGTACAGAGGACTTTACAGCTATTTATTCCACACACTTTAAACATTAAACAAAAGTCTGCTCCAAAATACCTAAAACTCATTTTGTTGTTTTCTTTCTTTCATTTTTCTTTTTTATTGAATGTTTTAGATCTTGATGTGATATAATTTGATGGTATTTAGATCTCCTCCCTTATCTGCACCCCACCTTATTGCCCCCTTACCCAATTTAATGTACTCTATTGAGTACAATTTGTGGCCCCAAATATACATCAGTGGGTCCATTCACTGGAACCTGGTTAACCTACCAATAGTCCCATCCTTGAAAGAGACCATCTCTGCCCTTCCAGCAGTCATTGGTTGCCACAGTTTTCCTAGTTTGGGTTGGGGTTTCTTACCCACTTCCTCATGTCTGTGCTGGGATTTTGTCTAGTCTGAGCTTGCATGGAATTTGTGCATGTTGTCACCATTGCTGTGAATTCACATGAGTAATTGACCAGCTGTTTGGAAAATTCTGTTTCCTTGCTGTCTTCCAGTACCTCTGGCTCTTAACAAATTTTCTGTCCTCTCTTCAGAAATGGTCCCTGAGCCTTGGGAGGCAGAGGTTTGATATAGGTGTCCTATTCAGGGATGAGCACTCTGTAGCCTCTTGTTCTCTGCACATTGGCCAGCTGTGGGTTTCTGTGTTAATCACCATATGCTACATAAAGAAACTTCTCTGATGAGAATCAGTTTAATATGATAAATATTTAGAAGAAAATTAGTATTAAGTTCTCCCTTATATCCTGTGACTTTTCTATCCTCAGGTTCCTTAACCTTAGCCTGATGACAATATTACTCCAGCCTGTGAAGCAGAGCTTAAATCCAATTAAAGAGTGCTTGGTTACTTCCACAATATCTGTGCCACGATTGCACATCTTCAGGGCCAGTAGCTCTTATAGCTTGCAGGATTCACAGGTGGGTAAGGTTTATTTTCTCTTTAAGGAGCTTGCATAACACTCTCCATCCAGCACTATGGATGCTAGCCAGTAGAAATAAGTGTCTGAAGTCAGCACTAGTTTGATTTCTCCTTGTTTTTTTTTCTACAGCATATATATATATATATATATATATATATATATATATATATATAGTGTCTTCAGCAATAGGGTCTTACCATCCAATTCTGGTGGGTAACCAAGAGCAGGGGTAATGACTAGTATTATTTGAGGGTCCATGGAACCCCTGGTCAACAGCTTCTAGAGAGGGAGTCCATTCCTGGCATTGAGTTTTTTTTCATTAACCTGTGATGCCTAGAAGGAATATTCTCCACCTGTCACAGGGTAATCCCATGGTCTGTTTAAATCAACCATCATACTTAAGGATTTGAAGACGTTTTTCTAACATTTTTTGAAGTTTTTATGTTTTGAGAATTTCAAACATTAATACTGTATTTATATAATTTTTATCTTCCCTCTCTCTCTTCCAACTTTTTTCACACCATTCCCCACTCCCTCTCAATTTTGAGACTTCATTAGTTATTATGGTTTTACACACACACACACACACACACACACACACACACACACACACACTACCGAGTCTATTTATTGTTTAGAGCTTAGAATTTGGGACTGGATAACCTGTCATGGAACTCATTCCTGAAAAAAACATTTTCCTTCTCTCAGCAGCCATTGATTGCATGTAGCTTTTATTTATTTTTACTTACATATGCGTGTTTTACCTACATGTATGTAGGTATGCCACATGTGCACAGTGCCATGGAGGCCAGAAGAGGACCTAGGATCCCTTGGATCTAAAGTTACAGGTGGTTGTTGGTTTCCATGTGGGTTCTGAAAACTGAATTACAGTCCTCTGCTAGAGCAGCTAGTGCTGAGCCATCTCTCCAGCCCTGCCTGCAACTCTTCATCTAGAAGTGGTACCTTGTGAATTTTCCCCATCCACATTGACATATCAACTGTTACTGTCACTATGTGGGTCTTGCTTAGGTAACCACATTGTTGAGATTTCATGATGCAGCTTCCTTGCCATGTCTAGAAGACAGGCAGACATCCTGGTCCTCTGGCTCTTAAAATCTAAGCCTTCTTTAATAATCTATGTTGTCTATACTTCATTAGATTATTAATCCAAGAACTTTATTTTTAACATTATATCGATATATTTTCCCATATTTAGGCTATCAAATCTAGAAGTTTTTTAAAGCATATTTATAGAATCTAACACAGTAATCTCATGTCAGAATATTCTCATCAATTCTTGAAGAAATTTTGAGCAGGTCAATAGTCCCCACTTCTGCTTCTCTCCAGCTCTGGCTACTGAGGCAGCCAAGTCTACTTTACTTCTCTGTAGATCTACCTATCTAGTCATCCCACAATTGAAATTATGCATGTTGTTGTATTATTTCTAACAACCACCTGTAACTTTAGTTTCAGGGGCTCTCATGTTCTTGTCTGGCCATTAATGTATGTTGACTTTTGTGACCCACTTCGTTCATCAAGAAACATGGCTTTGAGATTTGTCTATATTTTAGCATAAATCACTATTTAATTCATTTTTTATGTTAGGTGGTATATATTTTACTCAAATACCATGCATTGTTTACCATTCATCAATTAATAGGCATTTGGGTTTGGGTAGACACTTTGGGTATTGTGACTACTGTTGTAATGAACATTCATGTACAGTTTTTTCCATGTTTTCAGTTCTCTTAAGTTTCATTTCTCTTATCTGTAGGTAGAATATATGAGGTCCTGTGGTAACTATATTTAGTATGTTAATGAACTGATAAATTTTTGTCAGAGTGGCTTCATCATATTGCACTTAATGTAACTTCAATGTATTCTCATCAATTCATTCAATTTGTCAGCAGTCTTTACAAACTATTTTATTATTTGTCCTTTTGATTGTAGCTACCCTGGTGGATCTGAAGTACTCATTATGGATTTGGTCTGTATTTACCTAATGTTTCAAATTATTATGGATGCTGAGATGTCTCATTATCTGCTATGTGTAAGATGATGACCCAGGACAGCCAGTGGTGTTCATTCTCAATCTGATGCCTGAAAGACTGGAGAGGAGGAGTGTAAGTCTCAGTCTAAAAGTAGAGGAGACAATGATTTAGCTCCATGAAAAGATCAGAATAAAAAGCTTTCTTCCTCCTCCAGGATCTCTTCAGATGCTGAATGCACTAGACGATGCCACCCCCATGGGGAGGAAGATCTTGCTGTACTAAATCCGCAGATTCAACTATGTTCTCTGGAAACACTGTCAGTTACACCAGTAAATAATGTTTAGCTAAAATATATGGGAACCCTGCAATTCAGTTGATGGAAATAATTAGCCATTGAAGTTGTTTAAAAATATGGTGTTTAATATCCATTGTTAAACTGTTGATTCTCTTTGTTTTCTTTGTTAATGATTCATTATGTTCATTTTGGTTGGAAAAGATACTTGGTAAGATTTTAATCTTTAACATTTTGAGACTTATTGAATTGAATAAGATATGGCCTATCTTGGAGAGTATTCTATATACACTTAGAAGAATATATACTATATTATTGTTGGATAATCCAACATATATCAAGCATTCACTGGGTCTAGAAATCAGCCAGATATGTATGCCTAAGTGTCTTGTAAAATTTTCTGCTTGCTACCATAAATTGAATATTTATGTTTGCCCAAAATTTGTACATTGGAGTCCCTTACTTCTCTCACTACTTGAGATAGTGAAAAGACAGATATCTATTAAAAAAGGGCTTCATAAGACATTAGATATGCAAATTATGAAAAATATATAGCTGTTGTTTGTAAGCCACCCAATTGTGTTATATTGTTACAGCACTTGAAATAGACTAAGACATCTCTTTCCAAGGTATGTACTTGGCTTTTATAAATGCCCCAGTATATACGGGTACTTTGAAATGCCTTGATTTACCAAAGAAACTCTCTCTCTCTTTCTCTCTCTATCATTTCTTCTAAGATTTTCTGCCCTGTTGTATTTCTTTTTAAAAAATATTATTACTATTATGCAGTATGTATGTATGTATGTATGTATGTATATAAGTATGTTATGTGTACATGGGCTTATGCATGCTGTGGTGTACCCTTCATATGGGTTACAGAGATTGAAATTAGATCACCAGGCATTCATAGCAATTGATTTAACTTACTGAGTTGTTTTGTTACTTTCCACTACTGTATTTCTGAAACATAATCTTTTACTTTAGGTTGTCTTGGGCTGTTCATTTACATTAAAGTTTTATAGAGCAATACTTGTTAATGAGTGTGTGTGTGTGTGTGTGTGTGTGTGTGTGTGTGTGTGTGTGTGTGTGTGTGTGTGTGTGTGTGAATGAATATTGCACTAGGTAAAAGAGAAATGCCACCCTTTTATCAATCATTTAGGCAGTTTATATATGCAAAGGTATAATAGAAAGATATATACAATATTTGCCTGTAAGGTATGCTCTTGTCCTGTTAGGACCAGAGATTAGTTTAAGAATATCTTTCAATGTCAGTGGCCCTTTTGCTAACTTGTGATAAAAATTTAAAGCCCTAAGCTTTATTTTCATTCTGCAAGATTTCCGTGTAGAGGTCTGTAAGAATACTGCAACTTCCCCTACATACTTGTCATGGTAGTAACAAATATTGCCACAGTGGGTAAGTGCAACTGTCCCCTGACCTTTCAGTCTTGCCTTTAGTAGTCCTTGTACCTGAAGTAGCTATAGGTAATATTTTCACTACACATGAAATGCATGTCATTAATTATTAGTAGCTTATTTTCCACTGATCAGGATTTTTGATGGTACTGAAGACTCAAAAACAACCCGAATAAACAGGAGTCTTCTAAGGACACCCTCAGTGTTAAGTACTCTATCTACCAGGAGGTTCAGCCAGGAAAAGGCAAACCACATTAGATTTTCAAGCAGTGATTTGGGGCCAACACATTAGACAACTGAAAGCTTAGGAAAGAATATTTAGGTAAACTAGAGACCATACCTACAGATGTGCTCATGTTGTCCTTCTGAGCTGATAAAAAGGATGAAGAGATTGGACTCTGAGAACTCTTAGGTTCTCAGCTCTGAGAAGAAATACTGGCCTCTCCCTCTAGATGAGGGAATGTCTTGTGGTTGGTAAGTTGATTGCCAGAGAACAACAGAGCTGGTACTGTTAGAGAGTGCTTGGGAAATTAAAGCTTGAGGTATTGAAAGAAGGGAGAGGTCTCGACTGTTTGCTACTTCTCAAATGTTAATGGATAAGTCCTCTCCTTTCTGTTCTGATTTTTCTTTAGTAACTCTCATTACAGAACCTAACAAAAAATGAGCCAGTCAAGGAGTCCGAAGAGCATATTGCAAAAAGTTCCAGCTCTGGTTATCAGAGAGAAGAAAGAGTAAACCAATGGGAACTTGACAGTGAAAGACAGCTGTAAAATATCATATGATTTTCTGACAGTGAGAAGCGATGTGAAGAAATACAATCTACATTGTGCCTCACATCAGAACTTATCAATTATTCATCCAAAATTATTTAAGGACTCCAGGCTCTTACAGAATTTACATTTCAATTTAGGAATATGCAATAAACATAATGAAGTATGAATTATATGATATTTTGGAAGGTTATAAATGATAGGAAAAGCCTTTCAAACAGGATGTAAGATGAAGAATAATTTCTATAAGAGATGACTGGGAATATGAAAATTTAAATAATGTAGTCATGATGGCTTTACTGGGGAAAGATTTGAAGAAAATGGAAGTTTGCATGCACTGTTTTGGTGGACACCACTTTAGCCAGAATCAACGATCAGTGTAAGCTTGGCACAGCTATGGAACAGGGAAAAGTCAATGTGGATGGATCCACTGATCCTGTGAAAGCACATGAGAGTGCAGCAGAATAAGGAAGTGAAATGAGAAGGGCCGTGTCTCAAAGGTCCACCTGGCCCATTGAAAGTATTTTGTTGTTAATCCGAGTGAAATGGGAATGTGTTAGAGGGACTAAAGTATAGGCTGAGACGATGTAATGCTCTTTCAAAAGAATTGCTGTGGTGACTTCACTGAGAATCAAATGCAAAGAAGAAATGTGGTGAAACTTTATAATAATTAGATAGGGGATAATTGTAAGTCACACAGGGTTTGTAGCATCCACACTGCATGAATCAGAACATTTGGTATGTTTTAAGCATGGGGAACTTATAAATATTGTATACAAATTGGGATTTCCTGGTGCCTTGGATGTGTGATAGGCTATAAATAAGGTCTTGTTTTCTTTTTCCTCTATTAGAGTTTTTATCTTTATTGTTTTAAATTATGTGTATGTGTGTATGTGCACATGAATGCTGGTGCCCATAGAGGTCAAAAGCATTGGATCCCACGGAACTGGAGTTGCAGGTGGTTGTGAGCTGCCCAGAAAACCTGGCATGAGCTCAGGTCCTCTGCAAGAGTAGTACAGTATCTTAATCATGGAGCCATTCTCCAGCCCCACTTTTGTGCTTTTTATGAGTTTGTAGGGGGTGGCAGGTTTGTGTTCAATTGCAGCTAAGAGATTAGATCAGGAAAAATGTCCCTGCAACTGCTAGGCCTGAACAGGCAGCGTGAGTCATCACTGGCCCTGACTTGGAACTGTTCCTGGACACTACTCCTGGATCTAGGCAGGAGTCATAAAGGCAGTCAGTAGAGCTTCCAAATAAATTTCAAAAGGTAATTCTCTTCTTTCGTTTCTTCATCTGTTATCATATGCAGTTTAACATTCTCATTGCTGGACCTAAATGTGACTATATTTAACTGCCTCTTTTTAATGAAGGGAATTTAGATTCATATGCTCCAAGTTCCTCTGTTATTAATTGGCTATTGCTCTTCACCTGTGCAGTTTTCCTGTACAAGTGGCCAGGTTAAGGGAGCAAAATCCAGGAATGCTTATATACAGCCCATGAGACCTTATGAGAACTCTGGAGACAGCCTTGAATCAGTGACTTTAGGATGAAGACACAGTGATATGAGAACTTAGGATCAGGACACACAGTGATATAGGCAAAAAAGACTTTTCTGTTCCCCTCCATGCACATAATCGTGATGATGTGTTAAATATCCTTATCTATTTGGCTCTGTCTTATTCATCTGTTAGTACATATCATCCTCATATTAACATTAATTAAAATTGTTATTTTCAGATTTTTATTGATTAGTTAAATGGGACTCAGAGCAGAGACTCACTTGTTCTAAGTGCCAGATATCTGTTAGTAGGCTTGGATTTAATTCTAGTCTTTTAGTTGGAAAGGTCTGGGGGCTATACTTCTAAAACATAGTGCTCTGCACTCAGCCACATACGCCCTGGCTGTATTCTAATCCCCTGCCCATGATCTCTACAAAGAATATTTTTGTAGGCTTTGCTAACTTTGCTTCTCACAAAACCTTCTTTTTTATTTTCTGAAACAAGGCAACTTAGGCAAACTATTTTCAGGAGGAAGAATAAGTATGAAGGTACAGTACAATTTGTCAGATGGTTGGCTGATTGTCTTTAGAATTTATAGGATATTTCATGATGATGTTTTAATAGACAAAAGAAAAATAATAGAGCTTTAAAGCTTTCATATTATTTTAATGCATTTAAATAACATAGAACTTAATTTTGCCACATATGAAAAAAATACAAGCTTATTCAATATACTCAGCATAATTATCACAACTTGAATTACTTTGTTCACTAGCTACAAATACATGAACTTCTTATGAATACGTGTTTTTAACTAATATGCATTAAACCAGGCATTTAGTGATGAGGCAATTAGAGCCCTAGTAGACATATTCTCAATTCTTGTTTGGCCTGATGGAAATTATTCCAGTCTTCTTATTCTGGATGGCCAGTGTCGTGCTTGACTTCCTTAACTTTTGGCACACTATCCGAGACAAATAAAACTCCCTATTGCTGTTACATGTTAAATTGTTGCCTTTGTAGTTGATGGAATAATTTACCAGACACTAATCAGAAGGTTTTTTGAGGAATTATACATGAAAGGAAATTCAACCCAAATTCTGAGCTGGCCAGCACATTTCACATTTACTCTGTATTTCTTAGGTTTGATACTAAGCCTCCTGGTATTTGGTGTGCAATGGCAAGGTGCTCGCTCTTTGAAGTTGGTCAGATTTCTGTTTAGAGGAGATTGCCAGACACTAGAAGATACTATGAATTTGATGCTGAGTTAGAAACGTCACCTTCCTGAGTCTGGAGGTGGAACAGTATAGCAGTTTTCTGAACTGCTAAATCATGTTATATTGGATTCTCCAGTAACTGTGTTTGCTTATTTTTTTCACGCAGGTAATTTCAAGCACTTTTTATAAATGTAAAATAATGAAAAGCAAAATGTTTATTTTTCATTTACCTTTTCTTTTAAGAAGAGAAAACTTTAGCTTGTAGCAAGCTTTTAATATTTAATAATTCCCTCAAAATATTTAAAATTTTTCTCATGCTAACTTTTAAAAAAATCTAGCATGTTTTAACCATCTTTCCAGGATTCTGAGTCAGTGCTTGTCTGCAACCAATGAAAAGGACTCAGCCTGAACTTTAACATCGAATACAGTTAGTTTTGCGGCAAAGTCATGTAACCTGTCGGCAGCAACAAAACACTGGCATGTTTAAAGTCAGCCGTGTTGGAGCTGAGTTCCATGTGTGCTATTCTGTGATTCTGTGTTGAAATTCAGAGAAAAATGGATTACTGTTAACTTCATTCATTTCCCCCCTTCTTTCTTTTTAAACTTAAAAAAATATGCCTGGTAAGCCTTGGTTTAAGTGCCATGAACTTTGAGTAAATGAAGTCAGTTTTCCTTAACAAATCTTACAAAGCTGCTTTATGGACCTTGGCTACAGCACTCACAAGAGAAGGGATGATATTTGGTAAGCAAAGCAACAACAAATGTCCTAAAAAAATCTAAACAGAAATAAAAATAACTGATTATGATAATATTTACCTCAGAAGTATCTTAGAAAATTTCATTTTCACTAATGGGTGTGAAGGCCAAGAGATCATTTTATCAGTGTGTTTTGGGGGTGACTGATGACATTGAATTTGAAGGCCAAACTTCACATTCGTATTCTAAATATGGTTCCATGTGCCTTGTACAACATAACACCAATCCCACATCATTAATAAATTTAAGGAGAAAATTATACATACTAGTTTTTTTTCTTGACACTTCTACATTGGATATGCACTTATACGTTTTAGGAATAAACATTTAAAAACTTTATATGCAATTATATACTTAATAAATTTGCTAGACTAAAACATGCACACAAGCTTTATAGACTTCATTGAGTGCTTTTGTGGTAACCCTGTGATGACCACCTGCTAGTTCAGATTTAATTTTTATTTCAATCCTTGAAGCTGTTACATTCATTTTTTGGTAGTATATGTCTGCATATTCCTATATACATCTAGTGGTCTGCTTCTTTATTGGAGCTATGATAAGAAATTCACCTCAAACACATATTGGTTTGTATTTTAGATATTTAACAATGTGTTACTTTGAGTATTTATAGTTTGGGCTCCAGAAGAGAAAGGATTGGAGATTAATGTCATGATAATCTACTATGATTTACGACTGGATAATTGCTTTTATCCTTCTTTTCAAAAATATATTTGGTTCTTATGTTTATGGAGCATAACAGTCAAGAAAAGTCAAGAAATTATTTTAGAGAGATAGTTTTAAAAACCTAATTGACTATTTGAAAGGAAAAGCTTATATGACTTTTTCATTCTCAGAAAGTTTATGATTTCATGAGCAGAAGTGACAGCAGCAGTAGTTCAAGAAAAGATGACTTATAAGGACTAGAATCTAGATGAAAAATGCTATACTTTTATGTGTTTTGTTTAGGTCTCAGAAATGTGCTTATATATGATATATGCAGTAATTGAAGCAGGAGAGAAGTGTAAGGGAAAATATCACAGTATGTTCCAATCACAAATTCTTTCTTGACCAGTGATGTACCACGGTACATTTTGTGTGATTTACCAATCACATATAGGGTTTTTCAACATTTTCTTTTTGTAACTCTTGCAATTTTTCCCTTAAGGATTTGCACTTGAAATATGCTGTGGTATTTTCTCCTAGTCTGTGCTCTTTTCTCCAGTGAGGGATTAGGAGGATACAGCAATAAAGTTGATTCCTGTGACTTTTTCCTGGGACTATGGGGGAAAGCGGCTGCTTTGGGGGCTGGCAGCCACTGCTGCTGGCTCAATACTTCAAATTCTTTTCTACGGCCATGAAGCAAGTTACAGAAGCAAATATGAATCTCTCCTCCTGAACTAAAGACATTTTTAGTGTTTTACAATCTACTTAATTTTTAAAGCTTTATGAAAAGTAAAATAAAGAGGCTAACAGGACGTATCTCTGTCCTTTAAGATCCCACATTTGACTACATCTTAGCTTTCCACTTTAAACACGTAGGGGTCAAAGCCAAATGATGTTTATTTTGTTTTGAAGTTATTTTCTCAGAAAAATAAGAGAATGGCATGTATATTTGCACAGTGATTTGACTACATTCCTTTTTCTGCTAAATGTCTTGGAGGAGATCTCTGAATGTTTTCATTCTACAAAATGAATTTCCTGGAGTGAAGACTTTCATTGCTTCCTATTCATTAAGTTTAATTTTCCATCACACTGGTGGAGAAATCAGTCATTTGCCCTTTCTGTTTTATAGCTCTCCATGCCTGTATAAACATGCTGTTTTATATAGATCATTATACTCTTCACTCACAGTGTTGTATTTTCAAGCCTCGTCAATCACTGGCAAAATCTATGTATTACTTGATGTCACAAAGCCATATTACAACTCTTAAGTGACAAACATGTGACACTTGGGACAGTTTTTTAGATTCGCATTTTAGTTTGTTACATATGGTAACTGAATTTTTAAAGAATAAACTTAGGACTCATTTTTCTTTGGGGGTGTTATTTATCGGTAGTATTTTTGTTACATTTGTGTTTCACTTTTCTCTGTTCAAGCACAGAATTATCCTGAGACAAAGTATCTACGACAGGACGGACAAAGTTAGGACAGGGACCTATGCTGGAGTCATGTCACGGTGGTCTCACAGCCATCAGGAAGCGGTTTAGGAATACTCATCCACGGAGGTATAGGGCGAGTTTATGAAGCTTGAAGTGGTGGAGGCAGATTTGGAATCCCTGCGTGAGTAGCCATTGGCCCTGGGCTGTCTGGGCGAGGCTCTCTTTTTGCGGCTGGACTTGGCTGGGTCCCTGTCGTTGGGGTCAAACAGCACAGTCACCGACTCCATCCTGCTCACCGTGTACAGGCTGCTCTGCCGGGTCGGGTGAAACCTGGTGGTCTTGAGCTCCAGCTCATCGTAGCTGGAGACTTGGATGAAAGGACACCAGCGAAAGGCTCTCTTGAAGCCAGCTCGGAATCTGAGAAGCAGGAAGGAAACGTCGTTTTCAAATGGTCGTTCACTTTAGCCGATCCCCCGAAAGCTTACTTAAGTTAAGACAGCGCTATTTTTTAACTCGACTTTCTACAGAGACTTTGAATCTGTGCTACCGTATCTGTTCTTTCAGGTCTTGTTTAAATAACATCTTCATTTCCCATCAATGAGAAGTAATTCATCAAAAAGAAAAAGCACACTAAGAGGCTATCAATATGCCAAAGAAGGAGTCTACTTGTCTGCAGTGATCTCATACATTAACATAACTAATTGCTGGAGGCTAGTGAGCTAAGGCAGTTAAAAATGGCATACTGTATTTCAAAATGACTTTTCCAGAAATAATTGTACATTTACAAATTAGTCTCATTTAATGTTAGAATTAATTGTTAATCTTTATGGTTTTATCTAATTATATATAAACATGTAAAAAAAACTTGTCTTTGTACATCATTAAATGAAGTTGATTCGAAGAAGATTTAGTGCTTGTAGGATGGCTTAAATTGAGATACAGCATATACAATTAGTTTAAAAGGAGTAAGAACTAGTGGGGTATTTAACAAACTTAAGGCGCAGGGTCTCTTGTGTCTTCTCAAACTGGGAAGTTTAGATTGTGCAGTTACTAATATAAAGACCTATTTCTACTGGTGCATAAAATCAAAGGGAATTTAACTTTACTCCCCCATGTTCAACACGCCAAGAAGGTGTTTTTTTTTTGTTTGTTTTTTTTTTTTTAATTTGAAGGTCACAGTTAACTTTTTTTTTATGGTCTTAAATTTGATTTTAAATGTTCCTATTTTTTTCTTTTGTTGACACAAGATCTTGCTGTGTAGTCCAGTCTGTCCTGAAACTGACAATCCTTCTGCCTGTCTCCAGGCTGCTGGGATTATAGGCCTGTGCCACAATACCTGTACAAATGACCTCACTTTTAAAATACTTTTATAAGTATGTAACCCCTCCCCAAATTTTCCACAAACTATCCCCCAGGAAGTTGCACCCTCTACACTCATCCCTGAATGTTTATGTTCTCTCTCCTCTCTATATTTTAAATTAGCACCAGGAAACTGGAATGATGTGCATCCAGGGGCTATGGGAGTGATAAGAAAGTTGTGCTGCTTTTACCGTTTATTCAAACAGCAGTAGATGATGGGGTTGTACATGGTAGAGCTCATTGCCAGCCAAAAGCTAGCCAGGTAGACCTGCTGGATGTATTTCCACCTATTTAACTGTTGGTAGATTGCAGTGAGAATGAAGTAGATATGATAGGGCAGCCAACAGATGGCAAATGTCACCACGACAATAATCATCATCTTTACGACCTGAAAAGAAAGAAGAAAGTCACTGAACAAATTAAAAAGCCAATACACAAAAATAGTTTCAATAGCTTACTGCAAATCATATTTTTGTCAATAGAGCTAAGTACCTAAAATATACAGCATACTTAAGGGATAGCCAATGTATTGAAGATGGTAAAGACTAATATATTCTTTAACTTTCTCTCTCTGTGTATATATACATATATATGCATATACATATGTTATATATATATACATTTATCTATTATAAATATCAAAGGGTATAATTGTGTCACCTTCCATCTCCATCAACTAATGGAAGGAACTAACACAAATAGAAATACATATGTTTATAATATATTTTAATTTGTCTGGAGTAGGTCTGGGGATGTAGTTCAATGGTAGTGTGCTTACATAGCATGCACAAGACCCTCTTTCACTTCTCTGCAACGCCCCCCCCCACACATTGGGCTGGAGAAAGTATTAAAAAAGTCATGGAGTGGTTGGAAGAGGGAGGCAGGAGCTAGGTTAGATTGTGCTAGCCTGTACTTTGTAATAGTGAAAGTACTATAGGGAAATTAAGTCATTATATTATGGAGGTATATTATGCTGCAAGGGATGGGCTGGTTCTTCATTATTTGTTATAGACTGCCTATAGCTACAGACTGTTTAAATTTCTTAAATACCATGCTCACTAGGCAACTATACGAATATTATTATTTCTATTGTATTGAGAAAGCTTTCCCTGAATAGTGATTATGAATTCATAATATTCTCAGGAATTTCACTAACTTTGAATTATAATAAGCAGTTGACTTATAGAATTAATTTTCATTTGTGTTCTTGTGAGTTTGGTAACTACAGGTCATTTCTTTGATTCCATAATTTTGAAACTCAATATCCTAGAAGGTTCCATTTGAGTAAGATGCACTTTCCTCTAACCTGAAGTATTTGGTCCTGAGAGAGGCCCCTTAAGGTTTAGGAAGTCATAAATTGAAATGTTCCCTTCAGGAAGGTGAGGGAGGCTATCAGACTCAGGAAGCAAAGGAACCTCACAAGTATGGGATAGTTGATCTACAAGACCAGAGGGTCCCCTCTCGAAGGTTATAGAGGAAATAAATAACCACTGGAGAAGGGGTTCTCTGGTCTGATGAGCTGCCTGCAAATGACGCAGGGAGTTCTAGCCATGCGGGTTTCATGAGATGGCACCACTGATGCTGGGGTGGATTTGTCAGAGATGCAGCTGCCTTTGAGCCATTCCGGTTTCTGTAAGTAACCCCTCACTCATACTCCTGTAAGTGATGCCCATCAACTCCCTGGTTTGACAAGTTGGACCTTGGGTGTAATCATTACTTTAGTTGTTGGTTCCCTATGTGGGGTGAATCGAAGTTTGTGTGGTGTTTCCCCAGGAAGAATCTCACACAGCTGTAGCAACTTCTGTCTTTCCTCTACCTGACCTTGAATTCCTGAAAGGCAGAGAGAACTATGCACTTGGAGAAAAGAAGTAGACATAGACTGTATGTGTGATGAATGACAAGTGGAGTTTACACAAGGAAGTTTAATGGAAAGATGTTTTATGTGTCTCTAAATGAAATAATCTCTTCTACTGCATCCATAAGAAGGGTAGAGTCAAAGGTGTTACATGTGGTCCATCATGGCTTTGTTATGCAGGGAAATCAAAATAGCATTCTATCATTATCTCTTCTAATATTTCTTCTCATTAGCCAGTCAACCTAAATCTGTGCATACTTCTTTGGTAAGTTGGAAATAATAAAAGGGTCAGAATAATATATATCTATCAAGGTAATTTTGAGGCATAGCAGCAGTCCGATTAACACAACACAGAGAAAATCCTGATGTATGGCCCATGAGGCATCTTAGAAGGAGGAAAATACATTATTTATGAACTCCACTTGCTATTTGACTGTAAGTTGTGAATTTTGATGAGAATCGGCAAGGTTAAGAATCATGAGAGACATTATTCTAGAAATAGACAAAGCTTGAAATGGATCAACGTGGAAACCAATGCTTCCCTTAGGGCCTAAACACTGTACTGTGCAGGTGATTAGTATTGACCTGATGGGAAATTGTCCATCAGAGCAGAAAATCCAGGTCAATAGCTCAAAGAATGTTGTCATTGGCTACACCATGTAAAGTCACTTGATTCTTGTCAGTGTTCCTCAAGTTACATTTTTCTCTGAAGAACTCCATTTATTCAACATTGCGCATTATCAACAGGTTATTGGCTTTTAATTACACGTTAGGTAACTAATCATCAAAATATTTAACTGCTGCTTTCATAGACCAAGTTCGGGCCTTTACACTCAGACTCTTAAATATTCATTTTTTACTATATCTCAGTATAGTTACTATAATACAATACTGCTTGTATCTAGAAAACAACATCAGGAAATACAATGAGAGAGGAACAACTCCTTACTCTGATGCTTAGAGTATAATGAAAAAGATAAAATGTAAAATCTTTGTAAAAATGCATGTGACGATATAGTTATCAATGAAAGATAATCCTTATGAGAATACATAAGAACTCATAAAGAATAACTGAATGAAAGAAGTCAGTTGTTCTTTAAATTTAAAGCATATATACTTTACATATACAAATAAATAC
>NW_008360331.1:175713-180423 GCF_000622305.1 Nannospalax galili | reverse complement strand
CCTGGGCAGGTGGGCCTGTGTTGCATAATAAAGCAAGCTGAGCAGGGGCCAGGGGAGCAAGCCAGTAAGCAGTGTTCCTCCTGTGCTCCAGCTCCTGACTCCAGGTTCTTGCCCTGAGTTCCTACCATGGGCTCCCTGACAAACTGTGACCTGGGAGATGTAAGATAAAATAAACCCTTTCCTTCCCAAATGGGTACTGGTCAGAGTATTTTGTCACAGCAATTGAGAGACAAACTAGAACAGCATATGTGGCCAGAGGGACGTTAATATGAAGGTAGGGAACTAGGTTGGTCTGAAATTCAGTCAGATCTACATTCAGGGCTCCATCAAATCTCAGGGAAGCAGTGTCGGAAAACACATTTTGACCTATCAGCCTATTTAGGTTAGTGTAGGTTGAGGGCTCAATATCCATGGTTGCTAAGACAGATAATATAGATGACCTCATTACCTGTCATGAAGGTATAGAGTACCACGGGGTGGAGTGTGTAGTAAGGATGGTATTGTAGGGCTCAATGACAGTGGTGGAAACCTGGAGGGGCTGAGTAAATGGAATTCTTTCCATAATCAAACCATTCCCAGAGGGAATGAACCCAGAGCCAGGGAAGTGAACCCAGAGCCAGTCCCCCCACCAAAGATTGTGGGAAACCAAGAAACCCTGAAGCCCTGTGCACTGGTCAGCCAGCTTGTGAACTCAGTCAAAGGCAAGGTCAGTAATCTCCTTGCCAGTGGTGTGGTGCTCATGGGCATAGTTGTTGGCAGCATCTTATCTTCCTTGCCTGTGATGAGCTGCTCAGGGTGGAAGTGCTGGCAGATCTGGTGGTAGGTACCAGTGGGCTCTTCACCAATGACTGTGAGTTCCAGATATACAAACACTGCCCTGGGCACATGCTCGCCAGTGCCTGTCTAACTGAAGAAATTGTTGAAGTCATATCCCCCCCTCAGACTTGTCATTTGACATCTGACCATCAGGCTGGATGCCATGTTCCAGGCAGTGGAGCAAGTGTTGCTGATCTGCACAGCAGCCTGGCCAGCGTGGATGGAGATGCACTCATGCATCCATTCCTTGAAGAAGCTCATAAAAATAGAGGAAGCAAAGGGTGGGGGATAAGCTCTTTCACTGTCAGACCGCCAAGGAGTCAGGAGGGGAAGCAGTGTGTCTCATGGTCCATTTTCAGTAGTCAAAAATCCACCTTAAATTATTTATATTTTATTTACATAAATATTTATTTACACATATATACCTACATATATACATAAAATATGAATGATTGTTTTGCTTTCATGTATGTAAGTGTACCAGGTGTATACAATGGCCATGGTGGCCAGAAGAGAGCGCTGAATCCCCTAGAACTGGAGTTACAGACAGATTAGCCACTATGTAGGTGCTGGGAATTGAATCTGGGTCCTCTGCAAGAACAGCCAGTGCTCTTGACCAGTGAGCCATCTCTCTACCCAAGAATCCATTTTAACGATGCAGGCAGTATTGAAATGCAGATCACGTGCTAGTGAGAATAAACACCCACCTTTTCTTCATGTATCAAGGGGAGGATAAAATGTTACAGTTTTGTATCTTACACAGGTTGCAGTGAACGCCTGCAGCTGTTTTTCTCTCTCACATTCAGTTACAGTAGGATGAATGATTTTGAGAATTAGATCATAAAAGAAAGAATCAGTGGAGGAAATTAAAATACTGACAACTACTGAAAAAAAATGTAGGTGCTATATTCTTTCATGCAATATTAATTCTTCCTAAAAATAAAAATCTAAGTCTTCAGTTCTCTGTGAAAGAAAAAAATTGGTTAGACTCTCCAAAGAGCATATGATTTTCAGAACTAGTCAACCAACCACAGCTTGCCACTTCCCTGTAGCTGTTTTTGGTGTAAGAAACTTCAAGTGGACCCTTGTATTTCCTTAAGTGAAAGATACAGGCCTTATTATTTTAACTGCAAATTACCAAGCAAAAATAATGAAACAACAACAAAAAAATAGTCTAAATTTAAAGTGCGACTCCACTGGTATTTAAGTTTGTTTTTTGCCATTTCAGGTTTGAAAACAATGGTTGGCAATTTCAGTCCAAGTCCAAAATAATTCCTATGGAAACAGTGGCCAAGAGAAGTGTTGAAATTTGTCAGTTATTTCACAGTAGGAGGAGAATATAGGTAGAGTATGCTATAAGCATATTATGTTAGTGATGCTAAGGTCATCAGAAAAATTAGAATCTATTGACAAATCTAACAGCACAGACATCCAACTAACAGATGGCCTGAGTAATGCCTATAAAAGGTTATAGTAGGTTCAAACTAAAAGAAAGGAAACAAAAAAATCAAAGTGCTAGGCTCACCTATCAGGGGAAGTATTTGCATATGCATGGTGTTCTTATAGTTTTAAATTTCATTAGTCACATTTCTTTTCTAATGTCATTTTACTTTATTTTTTCACTGAAAACTTGGTTTTTGAGATCACTGTGAGATTTTAGTATTATCACAACATTAAAATAATTCAAAAGATGCAGCCATAAAAAGGAGGAAATGTGTGGCATTAGAAAAGTACATTAAGGGAAAGGGAATAAAGAGCAATTTTATGGGATTATGACACTGAATTAGCGATACCTTACATTGGTTTGTTAGAACCTGAATTATATACCTTCAAAAGTTCATATTTTGAATACCCAGTCCCTCAAAATGTGTCCCTATTAGAATATATGGTTTTTAAAGAGGTGATTCAGTTAAAATGCATCATCATGGGCCTTAACCCAACAAGAGGGAATAAAGAGCAATTTTATGGGATTATGACACTGAATTAGCGATACCTTACATTGGTTTGTTAGAACCTGAATTATATACCTTCAAAAGTTCATATTTTGAATACCCAGTCCCTCAAAATGTGTCCCTATTAGAATATATGGTTTTAAAAGAGGTGATTCAGTTAAAATGCATCGTCATGGGCCTTAACCCAACAATACTAGTCTTCTGATAAGAAATTATAGACAGAAAGGGAAGGCCTTGTGAAGACACAGGAAGGAGGCAGCCATCTGTGTGGCAAGAAGAAGTTTCAGGAGGAGCAGACACTGCTGCCTGCTTGTACTTCAAGCCTTGGAACTGTGAGAAAGTCAACTTGTTATTTATACCTCTCAGTATGGTATTTTGTTGTCCTAGAAAAATAAATTTGGAATTTGGTCATGAAAATTAAGGTGCTTCAAGACCCATGCAAACTCAAGCAGATAAAACCCCATCATAGAACTGTGGAAATGGGCAGCAGGCCCCAATTTTGGTTGAAGAATTATTGGCAGCTGATTACAGCTGAGTGATGAAGAGTTGATCTTAAAGGGAGTGACACTAGATAGGCTGCCTAGATCCAGTGAATGAACTTGCACTGAGGGACATCTGGGGACATTATCTTGACACAATAGGCCTTAACACAAATGACAGAAGGCATGAATTCCAGCATATGGGGGTGCTGTGAGAGGGTGATATTGGGGAAAGAGATATTAAGATGATTATATTGATTATGATGTTCTGTATGAAATATACAAAAATTCAATAAAAATTTTCCAAAGAAAGAAAAAAGAAAATTAGGGTGCTTCTATAATAAATATCTTAAAATGTAAACAGCTTTAGAACTGGGCTTGGTACTGACTGAACAAATTCGGATGTGAAAGAAGGAGCCTAGTTTTCCTCTAGAGACTACTGGTGAAATGATCAATATTAAAGGGAAGTTTATGGAGGGCTTAGAAAATAGAAAGGTTTTATAATTTTGGACATGTGCATCTATAATAATGAATGGAATATTCATAAGATAGCAACATCAAAACTGCTTCTGGTGAATTCTGAGAGGTGCAAAAATTGGTCTTGAACAATGGAAAGAAGACAATTCTTTTTGTAAACTGGCAATCAACATGGTCAAATTATATTTTGATGTTTGTGGGATATAGAGCTTGTGAGTGAGGAGCTTGTGTACTTAATGGAGGGGCTTTCTAAACAAAGTTTAAAGCATGGCCTAGGTTCTCTTTGCTGCTTTTAAGAAAATGAGAGGATATAAATAAAGAAGGAATTATTAAACAAAAATTAGCCACCTTAAAGGTTGGGAAAATTCTGAGTCTATATTACAATAAATGGAAATGGTATTTTGGAGAGAACAGTAAGACAGTGAACAGGCCATGCTTTGATAGAGACCACAGGAGCATGATGAACAGACCTAATCCGGAATCTAAGCAGAAGGCAGAGATAGGGGAGGGGTTATACGGTAGCAAAATCTGCCCACTTGGGAATGAAAGGGACAGAGATAGGACAAAATAAAAAAAAGTGGATTCTACATGTCAGACTGCACAGCATGCTATGGCAAACATGCATCATCCTGCAGGAAAAGCGAAGAAAGATAGTCCAGCAGGGAACAGGCTGCACCACCACATGGGCCCAGAGAGCAGAACACTGAGCTCTGGAGTACTGCTTCCAATCATCTAAGTGGAATAGACATTATCCTGCTGGGCTTCAAACTTTCTTGGGGCCCACCATCATTTTCCTTTTCCTGATTCCTTCCTTTTAGAATTGGAATGTCTATCCTATGTTTTCTTGGTCACTGCATTTTGTATTTTGGAAGAAGGGAATGTACCTGGTGCCACGGTTTCATAGGCAGAATGGAATTTTGTGTCAGGGTGGATCTTCAAGTCCAACTCTTATTTCAAATAAGTGATACATATGCGTGCATAGCATC
>NW_008360331.1:156879-175361 GCF_000622305.1 Nannospalax galili | reverse complement strand
CCTATCATCTATCTATGTATCTATGTATGTATGTATGTATGTATCTATCTATCTATCTATCTATCTATCTATCTATCTATCTAATCCATCTCTCTATCTTCTATCTATCATCATCTATTATCTATCTATCATCTATCTATCAATCTATCTACCTATCATCTGTCATCTATCTATTATCTATCATCTATCATCTATCTATCACCTATCTATCTCTATCTATCATCTATCATCTATCTATCTATCTATCTATCTATCATCTATCTCTCTATCATCTATCTCTATCTATCTATCTATCTATCTATCTATCATTTATCTATCTATCATCTCTATCTATCATTAATCATCTATCAATCAATCATCTATCTAATATCTATCTATCATCTATCTATCTATCTATCTATCTATCACATCTGTCATCTATCTATTTATCATCTATCTATCTATCGATCTATCTACCTATCATCTATCTATCTATCTATTATCTATCTATCTATCTATCTATCTATCTATCATCTATCTCTCTATATCTATCTATCTATCTATCTATCTATCTATCTATCTAATTATCTATCTGTCTATCTATCTGTCATCTATCTATTTATCATCTCTCTATCTTCTATCTATCATCATCTATTATCTATCTATCATCTATCAATCAATCAATCTATCTATCTACCTATCATCTATCTATCTATCTATCATCATCATCTATCTATTATATATCTTTCAATCACCTATCTATCATCTATCTATCTATCTATCATCTATCTATCTATCTATCATCTATCTATCTATCTATCATCTATCTATCTATCTATCATCTATCTATCTATCTATCATCTATCTATCTATCTATCATCTATCTATCTATCTATCTATCTATCATCTATCTCTCTATCTATCTATCTATCTATCTATCTATCTATCTATCTATCTATGTCTTAACTATCTACACTCTATCTACCTATCATCTATCTTTATTGATTGCTTTATAGGGTCCTAGTGAAATGGAGACCTCCAGAATGCCTTAGATTGCCTGTATACCGGTTTTTAATAGAGTGCAGATGGACTGGGATCATTATGTCTTTCAGGTGGGCCTCTTTTACATTATATATGGTCTTCCTCACAAGCACTGTTTTTCATGTTAATTCCCTTACAAGAGCAGGTATGACAAATCCACAGAAGGCTTGTTTACTGAGTGAAGAGACAGATTAGTCTTGGTTTTCATACAGCTCAGAAATCAAATTGAATCTGTCACTTGAGCTTAGATTGAAGAGTGGGGCCTTCTGATGATAGCAAAAGGCTTCTTAGTTATCACATGTAGGTATTCACCTCTGAAGGAGCAGAGCCAATGTAATTTGTTTGCTGTTGGAAGAGAACTAAAATAGAAGACAGCCAGAAAACTATTATTTAAAAAATTATAAAACTAAAGTATATTTACCAGTGTTGCAGGGATCAAAATAAGACTAATTTCAGCAATATTTTTTAAAGAAAAAATTCCCAAGTGTGATAAATATTGAGACTCCCAAGTGTGATAAATATTCTTCTTTGGAGGCATCTAATAGTTTTTTTAATGTCAACTAACAACTTGAAGGGAGGTTTTTCCTGTCTGGCACTGTATTTCTTGTTACATAGCTTTCAGCTGTACACATACACACGTACAGATATTGTATGTGTATTTTTTCAGTAGGCTTTTGAACTAATACATTTCCCTGTGGTTTTTCACACCACCTAAGCGTTATCATCTCATCTCTCCCTCTCTAACCCACCTTTCTCCCTCCCTCTATTTTCCCATTTTTCCCTTTATAAGACCTGTCCCTATTATCCCCCCTCTCTTGAGCTCCTTCCACTTTAACCCCACGGCTCTTTGTATATCCTTCCCTCCTCACTTTCTAGTTAAATACCAAGACTCTAAAAATGACACAGGCTATTGCTACAGTCTTTGATTATTACCCAGAACTTGATGATAAGACGCTATTGCTGAAGACAGGACATACTTTGGACACAGGACTTGGAGCATTGGAGCTGGAACTGAACTGGAAGTCTCATCCCTGAAGACTAGCTCTCATAGTGCTAAGGGAAAAAATAAATCAGTGGTCTAACCCCATCTTTAAGGTCCAATAACCACAACTATGAACAAAACAAACTATATTAGTGCAGTAGTGGCACTTTTATCTTGGGGGTAATCAACAGGTAACTAATTGGACTTATAGTCCAGTCAGTGGGAAGGAATTCAAGTGTGTCACTGTAAACATAGCCACATACACATAGCTGGAGTGGTCATAGAGCCTAGAGAGAATCTGTCACATCCCTAAATAAAGGAAATATCTTACTGTATGCTAAATATGCATCCTTATATTTACAGACAAGTATACCAGTTACCACTCATCAAAGAAGCTTCCTTTTGTAACAGATAGAGACTAAAAATTTGAAACTGGTCACACACAGAGAGTGTCTGTGAGATGCCCAGCCCCAAGTGACACATCTACAATGGAATCTCTACACCTAAAGCTCACAGAACAGTAGAATAGGGGATAGAGAAAATACTAATGCATTTTTCACCTCACACCAGTGAAACTTCCTCATACAACAGAGGGCCATGAACACAGAAGGCCACAACTGGCCCAAATGTACAGAACAAGAGACCGCAGAGTGTCTGGATAGAGCTCATAGTAAACCTCATCCATTCAGGGCTTAGGGATCATTGCAAATGAGGAGGTGGAAAGATTGTAAAAGCCAGGGGTGGTGCATGACCATAAGGAAACAGGCCTTCAGACTCCTGGAAACCCTACTTTTGCCCCTCTCCCATAGTCCTGGGAACTTGCTCATATGAACTTGCAGAAATGATGACAGCATACACAAGACCCATGCATACTCATTCAGACAAAAGTTAGTACAGAGCTGGGGAAATGGGCAGGAGGCCCCAACCTTAGCTGAAGAATTATTGGTAGCTGATTATTCCTGGGTGAGGGAGAGTTAATATTCCTTAAGGGATTGACAATGGACAGGCTGACTAGACTCCAGTTGATGAACTCACATTGAGAAACATCTGGGTACACAAACTTGACTTAGTAAGCCTTAACATGTATTTCAAAAGTCATGAAATCCTGTGGGCAGGCTACGGGTATCCAAATATGATTAATAAAATACTCGAAACTTCAATAAAACATACATTGAGAAAAAATCCAGCTATAATTTTGGTTTGGGGGGGCACAAAGTAGGGTGGGTAGGGATATGGGGGTGGATCTAGGAGCAGCTGGGGAGGATAAAATGTGATCAATATGTTAAAAGTACAGTGTATAACGTTCTAATAAAGGTATCTTTCTTAATTTTGAGGAAGATACTAGGATTAGAAGTTGCTTCCATGTGTCCTGGTGAAGGCTCAAAACAAAATAAATATATTCCAAAAAGAGAAGTGTTTAACAGATTCAGAAATTCATCTTACTTATGAATTCACTTGAAAGAATATTAACAGCTGTGAAGGATAAACACCAACCGATGGACAAAGACAGATAGTATAATATCTGATCTTTCATTAGCCACTCTAAAAGTCAAGAAAGCATAAATGATACACTCCAAGTCCTGAAAACAGCCAATGGAGATATTTGCAGAAAAAATATAAAAGCCATCTTTTAGAATTCATGGAGTAACAAATATAGCTCAAAACAAACACAAACCAAAGCATTTCATGATAATGAACTGCTGATAATACAGCACTACAGAAGAGAGTTAAAGGAATACCATATGGAAGGGAAGAAGGACAGCCTCTATCATGAGAGCAAAAGAAAGAATAAACTTCCTGAGAGGTAAAAGGTAACAAAGGAGAGCAAGCAAGGAGTCCATCATGTCCAGTATAATAAATCAGCAAACGCTTACTACTCCTGGGGCAGAGAATAGAAAAAAAGAGAGAGGAAGAATAAAACAAATGCAATTAACTAGAACACAACTAATGAACTCAGAAAAATTAGTAAGCATCTTTCAGTACTAACAATGGACTCAGCTCACCAACAGAGACTTAGACTAGATGACTGAGTTCGAAAACTACATAGAACTATGAGTTTCTGTCAATGAAAACAGCTCACAAGTAAATACAACTGTAGTCAAAAGATGGAAGTGAGTCTGTCAGTGCATGGAAATTGAAAAAAAATGGCATAGTTATTTTGATATCAAGAAAATATTCTTCAAACAAAGTTACTCAGAAAAGATAAAGAAGGTCACTAAATATTAAAAAGGAAATGGCTCATCAAGAAGATATAAACATTCAAAAGATATATATCAAGTATCAAGGATTCCAGTTTTATAACACAAACTGTAAAGGGCATAAAAATCCAGACAAGCCTGGACACAAGGAGAGTGAATGATTTCAAAAACCCCATTCTCACCTTCAGTCAGGTCCTCTAGACTAAAAGACAACACAAAACTTCAGAGTTAAATTATAACTTAGATAAAATACTTAACAGAGATCTACAGAATATCTCATTAACAGATACAGAATATACATTGTTCTCAGCAGCCCAAGGAACTCTCTCTAAAACAAACCATACCGAGCCATACACAAACTCTGCTGGTGATATCACATATAATACCTGATCTTAAATTAAATTGTAACATACTAGTAACAAAAACTATACGGTAGTGACATAAAACACCCATGCAGACAGATTGAATAGACTAGATAACCAGAAATGAGCCCACACTGCTACAGCCACCTAATTTTTGACACAGTGTTGACTCAATAGGCCTTAACATATATGACAGAAAGCATGAAATCTGGTGGGAGGGCTATGGGGGGTGCAGATAGGTGAGGGGTCTATATATAATTAAAATGTATGAAATGCACAAAACTCAATGTAATATATATTATGTATTTAATATATAGATAGATATTAAAAACACACATTATTGAAAAGGCAACCTGTACATGTGAATATCCATATCCAGAAAAATAGAAGTAGATCCATCTCTCACTATGCAAAAGAATTAGTTAAGAATGCATCAAAGGTTTTACTACAGGACCTGAAAGTTTGAATTTGCTAGGGGAAATATAGGCAAAACACTTCAAGATACAAGCATAGGCAAGGACTCTCTGAAAAGGATTCCAGTAGCATAGAAAGTAAACCTAGGATTGACAAACGGGATTGAATATAATTAAAACACTTCTGCACAGCAAAATAAACAGTAGGTAGAGTAAAAAGGACACAGAATGAGAGAAAATCTTTTCCAGCTACGTATCAGGCAGGAGGTTAATATTTAGAATCCATGAACAACTACAAAAATTAAACATCTGAAAGCATATCATCCAATTAGTACATGTGTTACTGAGCTGATTAGACAGTTCTCAAAAAATTGTAAAACCTTCTTATCTTCCAGAGAAGCTACCAGGAAAATCGAATTAAAACTGTCTTGAGATTCTATCTCATGAAAGTCAGAAAGGCTATCATGAAGAAAGAAAATGACAACAAATTACAGAGATGTGGGGAAAGAAGGACCTTTATACACTATTAGTAATAATGTGAACTGATGTATCCACTATAGAAGTCAGTGTGGAGGGTCCTCAAAATACTAAAAATACAACTACCACAGGACCAAGTTATATTGCTCTTGGATATATACCCCCAATGTTCTAAATTTACATGCTACAGAGATATTTGCATATTCATGTTTATTACTGTACTGTTTGCAATAGCTAGGATATGGAACAGGCCTCAATATGGGTAAATGGGTAAAGAAAATGTGCATATACATAATGGAATTTTATCTTTACTATCTTTGTAGAAAAATTCATAAAGCTAAAATTATGTTAATTAAAACAAGCCAGATCCCCAAATGATAAATATGCATATTTTTCTCATATGTAGAAAACTATACATATAATATGTATATTATATATACATATATAGTGTGTGCGTGTGTGTGTGTGTGTGTGTGGTGTGTGTGTGTGGTGTATGTGTGTGTTTGAAGATCATGAAATTATAAAGGCACCATGAGAGAGACAGGCAAATTCCAATGAAGACCGGAAGAGGGAAGGAGGAGGTAACGGGCTCTATGCCACATGGAAGCAGAAGGGAAATTATTTGTGAGGAGTGGGACCATCAAGAGGATTTAAGGGTGATGAGAATGGAAAGTGGGGGAGGGGGATGAAACAAAAGGTAATGACACATACACATGAAAATGCCATAATGAATCCCATTTCTCAGTATACTAACAACGCAAAAAATAACTTTGGAATTTAGAGCTTATTGAGTTTTCACAACAAGTTTTTGATAGTGAAATTAATATTTCCATTTTATGGATGAAAGATTTAAAAACAACGAGTTTAGAGATTTTTCAAGATTCCAAATGAAAATTTTAATGCTGGTGTCACCGGTGTCTTCATCCCTCATTCCCTGATCCTCTTTTTGGAAAAGCTCAGCTTCGTAAGACCTTTAGACTCACCCATACTTCTTCCCTGATTTAGCATGCTCGTTGAATGCTTATGTGGAAGGGCATCTACAGAATCTCGCTGCCCAAGAAATACCCCTTAGAAAAGCCTCAGGTGGTGCATTAGTCACTTTTCTGTGGCTGCTGTAAAATACCATAACCAAGGCATCTTACAGAAGGCAAACTTTCTTTGGGTTTTCCTTTCTGTTCCTGAGGGATAAGAGTCGGTCATGGCAGGGAGGTTTGGTGACAGAGGGAGCAGGAGCAGAATGCTGAGCTCACATCTTCAGTCATTCACAGGAAGCAGCCAGAAAAAGCCAGAAGTGGGGCGAGGCAATGAGCTCTCAAAGTCTACCTCTAGTGATGTGCCTCAGTCTACCTCTAGTGATGTGGTACCTCGCTTTTCCAGAGAGGCCACACCTCCTAAAGGTTCATGACTCTCCCTAGACAGGGCCATCAAATACTTGCGCCTATTGGAGATACTTCTCAATTCAAGCCACTACATGTGGGTTGAGATGTTTTACTCAGGTAAGAACCAAAAGAAAGAGAAAGAAAGTTGAAATGTTAATGTGGGTGGCTCAAGGCTGAAGAATGGCTTTGAATCTATATGAGTATTGACAGATTTCCCTCAGTAAAAAAATGTGAAATAGGAGCTGTACTTCAGATATTCTATGCCCTCATACAGCACAACATATTTCCACATTCCTTATTCATGTAAGAGCACATTTGAAAGCAATTGGATAGGAGAGCTAGCTCTCCTAAAACCATGTTATTAATATGCTGTGGTCTGAAACATAACGCAGAGCCAGCTACTGCCCTGACCTGCTTTTTATGTAGTTGGTATTTCATCTTGAAAGTGTAAAAACTTAGTTTTGCTTTTGAAAATGGCAGTAAGTATAGAATATTTATGGCAATTCTTTCTGGCACTGAATCTAGTAGAAAATTAGATTGGCCACTGAGAATGAAAATCTTTTTCTACAGTGTCTAGTGAACTTAGTCAGCACAATGTATAAATACTATTCTCACTTCTCTTCACAGTGAAGCAAAGCTTCATGATTTGCACATGGGCATCCTTTTGCCCAGACTTCCCTCATCTAGGTCTTTGTCTAGAAAATGCTTTCCTGTGGGAGGTCACCTCAGGTCTCCTTTCTGAATCACTTCCCTTCATTTCTTCAGGCAGTACTGGATAATTTCTAATGATACAGTATATCATAGTTATGTTTTACAGTACAGATATTTCTTAACATTGAGTATGTTTTTCTTTTCTTCATCCCAGATGAGGGCATATGTATTACTCATGTTTGTGTCCCTAGAACTTACTGTACTCTGTGACACTGAGTAAATATCTGTTAAATGTTTTCCCTGAATCATGTCATGAATAATTTAGCTGAAAGAATCATTATCTACTTATTACCTTATAACTGTTTATTTCTAGCATGTGTATAACATGAACCCAAAATTATTTAAATGATTAAAACCAAAATCTTTTAAAATATTTTTAGAGGTAAGTTAAATTACTGTTGATCACCTTTGCCTTTTGTGTTTAGGAGACTATTTGGAAGAATTACTATTAGAGACACATAAGAGCATACAGTCAACATGCACTACTATTTTGACTTAAACTTTTATATCTTTAGATTACATTTGTTCTCTAATAATGACGTATCTCTAAAGACAACCAAGGCCCTAGGCTCAAGAAAGATAGTAGTGAATTTGGAGTTGGTGGGAAGTACGAGTTGAGTGACATTTCCTGGTAAGGAGTTTTGTCCATTGTTTTATGTTTTGATGTATCTTTTCATTTCTGGGCAGTAACATTCTCTTTTTATTAACTATTGAAGTCTTAAATTTAAAGAGCCAATGATATGATGATATAACATTCACAACACTACCTAAGTGGTCTTATTTTCTGTGTTCCAGTTCAAGAAGTAAAGCGTATTCTAGTGTCTTATTTAAGATTTGTTCTTATTTTCTTTATCCCAACTCCAGGCTCTTTTTACCATGGCCTCTAAAGATAAACCCAAAGCACTTTTTTTCAGGAGTGAGGCAGAAAGGCAGAGTGTTCCCATGAATACACTCATAGTCTCAGCAATAACGAGGTTGAGGAAAGCCCTATCCCTTCCTGCTCTTAACTCGGGTGCTCTCTGGGCTCTCTGGGCACTCTGAGGTCCTCCTAAAGTTTGTTCACAGACACCACTTCACTCCAGAGAATCAGTCAAGCGTCAGAGCAGACGAGAAGACAGAACTCTGGTGTTTTCTGACAGCCAGAGTCTCACAAATGGGTATATCTATCTATCTGAGTATCCCAAAACATGTCAAGATTTTGTGTTTAAAAGGAAAACAGGGCTGGAGAGTTCTCTCAGTGGTTAAGAGCACTGGCTGCTCTTACAGAGGACCTGGGTTCAGTTCCCAGCATCCACATGACAGGTAACATCCAGTTCCAGGGGATCCAAAGTCCTTTCCTGACCTCCATGGGCATTGCAAGACACAGGTGTACTTACATACATGCAGGAAATACACTCATACACATAAATAAAATAATAAAAATATTTTTTAAAAGGAAAGCAAAGTCCTTACATTTTCTGCCTCTACTGCCACTGTGGTACTCGTGAAAAATCTTGGGGTGAAGGGGACATTAAACGAAGTGGGCTCTGGAAAATTTTATCTGAGCTCTTGACTAAAAGAAACAAAAAAAAGCACAACATGGCGATGAGAACTCCCACCTGAAAACCATGTGCTCTGTGAACCTTCATTGTAGCACACAGTATCATTATGGGTTCAGTGGCTAAAGGCAGATTCCTAGAGGTCGTGGCCTTTCCTTATCCCATTCTCACTTCCTCATTTGACCCCTTTGCAAATCATGCTGATTCAGACACACAAATATGTCTTAAATCTGTCCACTTCTTGTCATCTATATTGCTGTTTTCTCTCTTTTCTGCTCACTCAGATAGCTGCCTTTTTGGTCTCTGCTTCAAGACAGTAGTTAGAATAACTTTGTAAAAAACACATAAAAATAGATGACCCCATATTTAAAGATTCTAATGGAATCTGGTTGAAGCCACCTCTTTTTGCTATTGCTCAAAACTGCTGCTGTATTCTGTTCATCCTGTCCGACTGTCCTTCTCATCCATCACACACTTCCCACTGTTCTTCATGCTACAGCACACAGGCTGCTTTCTGACCTTACACACACATTAGTTATTTGAATGTTTCAGGCATTGCTCATGTTGTCTTTCTTCCCAGCTCGTTAGGTTCCTGGCTTGTCCTCAATGATAAGAACTCAGCTAGAAGGTCACGATCTCCAACAGGCGTTCCTTAATTAAATTAAAGACGATTCCCATTGCAGTTGTCATTTTTTCATTACTCTTCTGACTTCCTTAAGTGATTTCAGCACATTTAATTCTTTGTATCTAGGTGTATGTGTGTGTGGTGATGATTCGGAAGGTAGTCTATCTAGGTGTGTGAGTGGTGGTGGTGGTTAGGAAGGTAGTCCTCTCTAGGTGTGTGTGTGGGGTGGGGGGATAATTAGGAAGAGAGTCCTCTCTGCCTCTGCCTCATGTGAATGCAAACTCCATGAAGGTCTGTTACTTTCTGAAGTTTTTGTTTCTATTCTGTTTGTCTTTGTCTTTCCAAAGGTTAGAAGACAACAAGATAAGGTGATCCTCTTTGAATGAATGAATGAATGAATGAATGAGTACACACATGGGAACATTATCGGTAAGGCCTAATAGAAGGCTGGTATTTTCATACATGGACTAGAGTTGTGTTGTTCTGGATAAAACAACTGCAGCTTTATTTAAGATATTAAAGAAGAGTTACAGAGTTTCTTTTTAGAATCTCTGTTGTAAAAATAACTAGTAATATGTAGATATTTTCAAATTGTGCAAAAAATAGTTAATAATATCAAACATATCCTAATTGTCATCAATAGTGCTGTTGATTACCAGAGGAGGAAAAGCAATAAGTGTTCTGTTTTTAGGGTCTGTCCCAGCTTTACTGGAAAATTGGGCAAGTGAAACTTACTTGACAAAATATTAACCGAATAAGAAAAAAATGACAGTAATGTTTTTAAAAGTCAAAAATTACACAGATCATTCAATTGTTACCAGTAAATAGAGAAATGCAAAATCACTGCAGCTGTAGATGCTCAGAATACTTGTATGAATTTGTATACCGACTCGTGAAGTTTCTGAGTTAATTAATGCCAAGAGTAAATATCCTTGGCTCTGACACTCAGAAAGACATGTTAAGGCAGCATCTTCAAGTTCTTTCTCTACTATGTCAGGAACACTGGAGGTATTTCAGAGGATCAAATGTCACAGATTCACATAGATTAGAAATGTTGGAAGTTAGGAAGTAAATGGAAACTCCTATTCATAATATTAGGTAATATGAAATTACAATGGAAATAGCAATTCAAGTTTGTGGACCACTAGCCAACACAAAAGATGAAGCCAAAGAAAATTACAGGGTATATATGAAATGTTTTAAAAAGCATTGGCACTTTAACATATATAGTACATATCATTTATGTGTAAAATAGAGTATTATGCACTAGTTATACTGAATGAGCCATATGTCTATTGGTACACACATATACATATATATGACTTCATATTTGTATTTTATATTTATATGAAATCATTTGTTTGTGTGTTGTTTTCCTTGTTTCTTGCTCAGACACTATGTAGTCTTACAATGATTTCATCTTTTCTAAACATGTACACACTTCATTTCTCTTTTCATTATCACCTGAGTGTGAAAGTTATTCAGATAACATTTACACTGGATTAGAAATTATGAGTAATGTAGAGGGGATTTAAGGAATAGGATTGGATGGCCATAGGTTATATATAAATACCATATCATTTTAGATAAGAGATTTGATTATTTGCAGCTTTTGGTGTCCATGGGGGCAGGATTCTAAAACTAATTCCATATAAATACATAAGAAAACTCAGCATCAATCTCTATATATGTATGTATACATACAGACACATGTCTACATGTGTGTATATGTATGTATATATATATATTATTTCTATATAGTTGTCTCTCAAATTTTGAAGTCCTACATTCAAAGATTCAACCAGCTGTGGCACTATGCCTAGCACATTCAACAAGAAACACCAGTAAGTTTGACTATTAGACAAGCTCTTCAATAGCTATGATAAATATGTGAATGTAGCTATAGAAAACATAATACAATCTGTCAATGGATGAAGAATTTCAAAAGAGATACAAAAATGTTTAGAAATAGAGAACTGAATGAAAAATCCTAAAACAATTAGACTCCGATATAAAGCATTAGATCTTTCAGCTCAGCTGCTTATATAAATACTTTATAAGTTTCTGGCATCTCCATAGCATTTTCAAACCCTTTGGAAAGACCCCAATATTCTGATAACTCTAGGATGAGATTCTTTTTTTGCTTTTTAATTATCAATTCATAAAACATAACTGACATATACTTCCTTATCTAACAGGAATACCAGGTTTACAGAGCCAAGAATCACCATCTTTAGATATATTAATGTATGTACGAGTCGTATTAGAAGAACGTGATTTATTTGATCATGACTTATGATAAATAGGCAAGTGAAGAGATAGCAGATTTTGATGAATTCAGAAATATTCTAATCTCTATCTTAAGTGCAAGGTTTCACACATAATAATTACTTTTGAAGTAGTACCTCCCCTGAATAGAGAGGAAGGAATTTAATTACCATGCCTGCTTTGAAACTGTTTATCACTCTTCCTAGAGAAACTACAATTAAGAGAACAAAAAAATTCCCCAAGACCTCATAATTCTTGTAAATAGAGAGAAAAAATATGAAGGTTGAAAAATTGCACAATATTCTGAAATCCCTTGTCTGTGAAATTTGAAGAATAAAAATTTCTTCTGTGAGTTATACTAGGCAACTGTGAGTTTCAATGTCTACAGGTGAATGAGACATATATTCTATCCTTTAGTTTTGTGGAGGTTGGAAGATCCAGGTAAGCAAATAAACATAATGTGGGAATCCTTATGCTCAAGTTTGCCACATGGTGTTATGAAAACTTTTGGTCAAGCACTGACCACAGATTAAGCCATTTATGGTATCAAGGAGGCATTCCAGTGGGAGCATGTCTTTAATGTATTTTAAAAGGCCAGTAAAGGATATGAGAGTGAAAGGAGCTGAAACGGAGCAGAGAAAAGGAAGCAGCATGAAGGATACAGAAGGCAAGATGAGCAAGCTGTGCTTCCTTCTGGCCCTGGGAAAGCTCCCCTACCTGTCATGAACCTGTGCTGGGTGAGAGAAATGGATGTAACAGAAAAGGCCAATGTATGTCATAGGCCACAGAAGCCACAGACCAATTCAAGGAGGGTATTTGTAAGTTTAGATTAAGAGGGATCACTTTGGAAGCAATTTAGAGTGGTTTTTATCTAAGCGGAATTCAACAGAGTTGCAGGTCATTTAATAGACATATATTAATCCACACAAGAAATTATGTAGTTTTAAAGAAGATTTGGTAGGAAAGAGGAAGATCAACTTAATTGCTTCTGGAGTTAATGTGAAGGACTTTGTCATTTACTGGATGTCGGCAATAGAAAAGAAGTTTTCAATTATGTCTAGAGTTTCTTTTGTCTGCACCACTTTATGGATATTAGTAACATTCTATGAGATGGGAAGAGGAATTTCAGAGACATTTTGTTTTTAAGTGGGGTGTGATGAAAGGGTGACTATTATTTTAATCTGATCAAGGATGAATATATTCAATAAATTTAGCGATAGAGAAATTAAAGTTAACTTTGCCAAGGGATGCTTTAGTGGAATGATGTGTTGGGAGTTACAGTGACTGAACCAGTGAAGTAAGAGCAAAAAGCAAACTGATTTGGTTATGCAGCAACCCCTCCAAGAAGTTTGCTTGGAAGTTTTGCTTCACCATGCTGCCCCTAATATGGCATTCTGCCTCACTTCAGGCTCAAAGCAACAGAGACAGACAGAAACCTCTGAAACTGTGAGTGAAAACAAACCTCTTGTTTATCACAGGAGTTTGTCACAATGATGGAAAAAGTAACTGATGCACAAATGTAGGCTGACAAATGGAAAAGATGCTTTAAATCATCAATTAGCAGTAGAGTTGAGGAGGAAGATCCAAAGATCCAGAGTAGTATGTGGATGAAGAACAGGAAAAGAGAGAGACCAGAGGAAAATTTCAGAAGCTTGAGGAGGGATTCAGATAGTGAGCCGAGGTGGCAAGTGGTGACCAACTGAACTCCAAAGCGCCACAGTGAAATGAATCCAATCCAGCCCTGGAAATTATCCAGGGATCACTGCTCTGCTGTGACATCATGGATCTCAGCAGAGGAGGAATCAGATCAAGAAAAGACGTGTGTCCAGCAGATGGAAAGGGGAAGCCATCAGCTTTAAGGGGTCACATGTCCAAAGAAAAATGAAATTCATGTTGGTGTTCTAATCTGAAAGAATTCAACGTCAAAATTAAAGATGGAAGGGCTGTACAATATCTTTTTATGGGTTAAGCTCTTCTCAAATTGAGGTACATTTACAACTACCTTGAAAAGCATATTCTAAATCAATGCATTAATTAATGTTTTCTCCTTAGGCTCAACATTTAATTAAATGCAATTTTATGGTTTATTTCTGTTTAAAAATGTAACTTTTTTCTTTAACCATGTTAAACTATGTATGAATACCGATAGAATTCAGAAAAATTATAATTTGAATTTTGTCATTAAATCACCAAAACATGGGTGTTGCTTTTCTTCAGAAAATTTTGAAAAGATAACATATACGCATAGTTTATTTTATGGAAAATTTTCTTTTGTTTTATGATAAAATAATATAACAAATAGCAGCCTTTACAATTTATATATATTAACTTTGATTGAAACTGTTGTAGCAGAAATATCTGTGAACTATGCATCCCATTTTGGTCCATGGCACTGTACGACAGGATGGACAAAATTATATGTTTTGGAATCATTTGTTTAAATATGCTCTAATTCTATGAAATCTTTTAGGAAGATGAGAACAATAAAAACAGTTATAAGACACAAAGTCTCCCACTTACTGTATTACAGGTGATCTGTAATAAGTGTCAGTTGATTTACTTTTTACTTCATAGCACTGAATTTAGAGGTTTCTGTGCAGAGCCATTTCTAGTGAAATATTCCAGTTTGGTGTTGCAGTTTGTGAGGAGATGTCTCATGAAATCTCATTATTAAAAGGTATTGGGCTGATAGAGATCTGACTTATATTCACAATTAAATAATAAAAACGTGTCTTTTCATTCTGCACGAAGTCATGTTTTGAAGCAGAAACAAAGATGAAAAACTTGTGACATATAAAATTATGACCACCACTCACTAGTTGTCAATTTATGGTGAGACAATATTTATATTAAGGAACTTGATCTTCTGTCTTTTTATCAGGGTGGGTAGCATCGAAGGACCTGCTATTCTAATTAATAGTCACATTATTATTCCCTCTTGGTATATAACTTTTCTCGATGAATTGTTTTCAGTTGTTTTAGGATGATTTTATCTTTTGCAGATTTATCTTGTGAAGCTTATGTGTGTTCTTCATGTGTACCAGTGAAAATCATTTTCCTCATCTGGGCTTAAATAGTTGCAGCAAGAGGCTTTAGAAATTCCTATCTTAGAGGTTTGTAGAATGTTGCTATTTCTTGTTGGAGAATGATAAAACAATCAGACAGACAAAATCTGAGTATAATACCTGAAAATCAGAGGCTTTGAAGTAATCACTACATACTGTTCCAGCAGATCTAAATATTCCTAAATACAAACAGATTAAAGACAGGCTTGGAGATATAGAAATGATTTTTCAGAGTCATAAGCTTGGAAATACTATGAGGAAAGCTGAGAGACAGGCAGGGAATTAGGGACATTGGGAGATCTGACATCTAAGCAAAGCTATAGAAAAGAATCTTTCTGAAAGCTTTGCCAGAATAAAATAAAAACACAAACAATAATAAAAGAACACCTGAAAGGAAATGGAGAAAATAATTGTAATAATATAAACTATGTGACATGTCACATGCAATGGGTGACAGAAAAATACAATTTTTACATTTTTAATCCTCTTCTATCCTGAAAGAGACTAAAACTGGGAACATGGAGGATATTTTGTTTGCTAGCAGGGTAATTAATGTAGACAGGGATTTCCAAATTTTGAATTATTTGATTTCCTGGAACAGTGTTGTAGTTTTACATTATAATAACAGTACTAAATTACTCATAAAAACAGAGTAGAGGGGCCGGGGAGATTCCCAGTGGGTAAAGTACTCACCACACACGTGTGAGGATCTGAGTGAGTTCCCAGACCTCATGAAAAGCCATGTGTGATAGCACATATCTATTTTCCCAGTGCTCCTGGTACAGGACAGGAGTCAGAGACAGGAAATCCCTGCGAGCTAAAGGCCGACCAGCTTCGTCTACACAGTGGTGAACAGTAAAAGCAAGTCTCAAAGCAAGGCAGAGGGAAGGACTGAGGTTTTCCTCTGACTTGACATGTGCATTGTGCTTTGCTCACAGGCCTCTCTCTCTCTCTCTCTCTCTCTCTCTCTCCACACACACACACACACACAGACACACACTGCTCATCAAGGAGGGGCAGCAAGAGGGAGAGAAAGCTATGGAGAAGAAAGAGGAGAAAAGCATAGAAACCAAGAAAACCATGCACACGCAATTGCCTGGGAGCTGAGTTGCGACAACTTTAAGGAATTTTGGGCTGCAAAAGAGTCCTCCTTTTGGGCTAGCCTACCAAGTTTCAGCAAAACTTTCATTTTTCATCCAAGACACAGGAAGATTGCCATCCATGCATACATGAAGTACATTAAAATCTGGCTTACATAACTACTACACTAGGGTTACTGGGAACCGGTTAGTGTTCTGTCTGAGAGGGAGGAAGGTGTATCAGTTACTGAAAAATTTGTGATTTTTCCACTAGAAAGACTATATAAAGTGTGAGGGTGGAGTTATTTCAGAAGGAACTGTATCCTTTAAGCCAGAGAGAACAACACAGGGAAGGGCAAAATGAGCCTCTTAGTCCTAAGAAAAGGAACGAGATGTTCAAGTTAATAAACAGTTGAAAGATAAAACTAGAATGAGTTGGGGATTTGCCAATTGTCCTTTATGTAGTGTCACTCCCACTAGCCAAGGACACTGCTATCTTCTTAATAGCAAATTCCTTCTTTGTAGGAGGGAGAGACAGTTTCCAAAGATGTTAATTGACCCCTTGGCCATGGATTGTGATTTCTTCCCCAGTCCATATGCTAAAGTCCTGGTCTACAGCATCTAAGATGAATTTTGAGACAGCACCTTTAAAGAGGTAAACTGTAAAACAAAAGGAGGTGGTGGCCAGACTCTCATCCAGTGAGACTTAAAGAAGAGGAGAGGACTCAGACAAACACAGAGGGACCTTGTGAGGTAACAGTGGAAGTCAGCATCTGTAAGCCTGAGAGGGAGGCCTCAGAAGAAATCAGCAGTGTCAACACTGCTGTCTTGGAATTCTAGCTTCTAGAACTGTGGGAAAATAATATCATGCTGTCACTCTACTTGTGATATCTGTCACAGCATCCTTCACAAACTAATAAAACTTTTTCCCTTGCTTTTTCTTCCCTGAATCTCAAAGTCATATGGGGTCTAACTATTACTGACTGCAGTAGGCTTACCTAACCTAGTTGACCCATGGCGGATCATATCCAGACACTCGTGACCTTTATATAGCTATTTGTAAGGTTTACAAATTGGGTCCAGTATCTTTCACCAGTTGCCTACATCAGTGTTTTGACATATATCATTCAGGTATCTTATTAGTCAACCAAAGGGACACTAAGGGAATTCATCTTTATGTATTCCTTTTTTTTTTGGTCTTTTTTAGACAGGGTCTCCCTGTAGCCCCAGCTGCCCTGGAACTCACTATGTAAACCAGGCTGGCCTTGAACTCACAGAGATCTTCCTGCCTCTACCTCCCGAGTGCTGGGATTAAAGGCGTGTGCCACCACACCCGGCATCATGGCATGAACTTTCTTAACGGCTAGAAGTATTGGCTTACTGAAATAAATCTCAAGAAAGAACATAACATGTAGTTACTGTGACAAGGCTAAGAAACACTTAATGAAACACATAGTGAAATAAGGATCAGTGTGTTTAGTTCTAATGGCAACAGCAGTACAGTCTGCAGATATTTTGTTGTGAGAACTTAGGCTGAGATCTTCCTTGTGTGTGTTGAACCTACGAGAAGGAATAGCAGATTTGAACTGAAGGCTAAATTCCACAACTGCCTCTCTGTTTTAATAATTCTGTCCTTGAGTGAGTCACATCATGTAATTATATACTATCTCCTGTACAAATGAGAAAGCAGTGCTTCACATAAGCCTGGGAGTCATCCCTCCATTGTGCCACAGTGGGGAAAGAGCAGCTCACGCTCAGCACTCTTCAGCAGATGCAGGAACTTACTGTGAAAGTCCCACCTGTCTTAAGAACATTTAATCTTGCCTACCTAATTTTAGTCTACCTTCCTTTTTCCCCATCTAGTTTTTCTATTCATTTGTATGGAACATATTTTAAACTGGTTTTGTGAATTGAAGAATTACAGATGATTATAAAATGTATTGGCAAAAACCATTTTGACAAAAATGTTTCAAGTATTCACAGTCAAATTAAAACTAAGTGCACATTCAAAGCTACTCAAAGATGGTATAATAAGGGAACATGGAAAACATTTGGATTTGAACATTATGCTTAAGAGAGAATGTGATAATGTTTGTGAGGATTTATTTTACCAAAAAATAGAAAATATTGAAATAAATTCTGACAAAAATCTTACCTTAAAATTACACTAAAAACTAATATAAACCTCATGAAGAAAAAAGGAAATTACGTGTTGAAGACCAATAACAAATCTATTTCCAGATGAGATTTCATATAGAAAGGCAGAATAGTTTAGGACTAAATATAAAAATCTAATATTTTCCATAATTATTCAAAGATGATCAAAGTAGGAAAAATGTACCATTAGTTACACAGACAAGAGCAT
>NW_008360331.1:150670-156829 GCF_000622305.1 Nannospalax galili | reverse complement strand
GATTAATTATTAAATTATTATTTCTAATTATTTTTTATTTAAAGATTTTATTTTAAATTATGTGTGTGTGTCTATGTATAGGTCTGTGCACATTAGTACAGGTGCCTGTTGGCAAGAGGCTTCTATTCCCGTGGAACTGGAGTTATAGGTACCTGTGAGTCACCTGCTGTGGAGTACTAGGAACCGAACTGGGGTCCTCTGCAAGAGCACAGCACTCTTAACCACTGAGCTATCTCTCCAGCGTCTTCCCCATGTTAAAAATAGCCATTTTGCCCTTTCTCTGACATTTATTGTAACTTACTTTAAGTGTATAAAAGAAAGTGGAAAAGCAGTTATTGCCTTGATTTTAGTGAAAGCAATGTCCCAACCCAGACTCCCACTTTCTTGGCAGCATAATTTCATGCAAGTTGATAACTACAAACTTTAGTTACATCATCAGTTGTTTTAAGTACGTCATCTTACAGTGTTAATAAGGCTACTAAAACAGAGAACTTATATGACCAACAGTGTTTTGTTATGTGGTCTTATAACTAGAAGTAGTTAACAAAAGAAACCCCGCATCTGAAGGAAAAAGTAGCCAGATTTTATAATCCTAAAGGTTGAATGAATAAAATAGCAGAGATTCATGGAACAGATTATTTACTATGACTTTAGATGTGATAATTTTTATTGTTGGTTGATCCATTAAAAAATAGCCAGATGGTTTCTTGACCTCAATGGGGTTTTGTGTTTTAATTCTTTCATAGTTTAATTGTATTTGTTTTGTTTTCTGTTCACAGAATTCCTCAACCTCAGTTAATGCTTTTCAAACAAACAGTGTTTCAAAACAAAAGCTGAAGAAACTGTAAAGGTATTAGTCAATATGCATCAGTCTATATCACTATGCTGAATAAAGTCACAAATGCATTCCTGCTGACAATGGTTTATGAGCTAAGAGACAACACAGTATTATTCACACAAGCCATATAATTACGAGGCAAAATTAAATAGACAGGTGACACCAACTTTCTTCTGAGGGCACAAAAGCGCTGCATGAACTGTCAGTTATGAACTAATCTTTTCCCAGGGATAGTCTATAACGAGTTTCTAACTGCTAACTGCTATTAAAAAGGAACATTTCTACCTAGATATTTGGATTTTGGTAGAAAAATCTCCCTTTTGCTTAGATATAAATAAAATGAAAAAAGTAAATAAACACAAATAGTATATAAACATTATTTTCTGTCCTCATCCAACATGAGCTCCAGGGTTGAAGAGATTAAGACTGATGGCGGGTACAAGAGGATGAGAGGAACTGGTTCAGGATTCCCAGTAGCTTCAACGTCCATCTTGATTCTTATGGGATTTAGAAGGTGTGATAGGAGGTTCTTATGAAAAATTCTAATTGGCTACTGTGAACCTGTGTTCATAGGTTTCCATCAGTTCTCACCTTGAGCAGTGTAAACTGGAACATACTCCCAGTTGTACACGGTCATTTCAACCTTGCTGGATTCTCCTAATGCGAGTTCATCTCCTCATTTCAAAATCTGCTGGATTGTCTTATAGGTGTTTCTCTCTCTCTCTCTCTCTCTCTCTCTCTCTCTCTCTCTCTCTCTCTCCCTCCCTCCCTCCCTCTCTCCAATCCTCTTTCTGTTCCTCTTTCCGTTCCCATCTCCCTCCTTTCCTTCCTCCCTCTTTTCTCTCTCTGGGCTTTTTTGAAGTAGGTCTCATTCGGTACCCAAGGCTGGTCTGGGATTCACTATGTAGCCAAGACTGGCCTTACACTCATGCCATTCTCTTGTTTCAATGTCCTAAGTGCCAGGACTGTGGGTGTCATCTACCACACCTGACTCAGGTTCCCTCTGTCAGTGGTGTGCTCATTTTGTCTATAACTGAATCTTTATTATTATTATTATTATCAATTTTATGTGTCTGATTGTATTGCCTGTATGTATGTATGTGCACCCACGTTGTGCAATGCCCATAGAGGACAGAAGAGGGCATCGGATCCCCTGGAACTGTAGTCACAGATGACTGTCAGCCTCCATGTAGGTGCTGGGAACCAGACCCAGGTCCTCTGTAAGAGCAACAGTGCTCTTAACCACTGAGCCAACTCTCCAGCCCCAACAATTGAATCTATAAATAGGATATTTTCGTTTTCCCTTTCTGTCTCTGTAAACAATCACTGAATTATTAAATTATTTTTCAGTTTTCCACTTTGAGCCTTTTTACTTTACATTTCCCTCTCTAGCTCCAACTTTCTTATTTAGGTATCTTAAAATAAAGATAATCTATTTCCTATTTAAGTCAGATCCATATTGTGAAGATAAAATCAAATAATAGGTTATAGGTTTGGATTTTTTTCATTATAGATTTTTGAGCTAGTTGCAGATTTCATTGCTTTAGCAGCAGGTAAACTGCTGCTGTACACATATAATACAAACACTATATGGATACATACACAAATATGCATATGAACAATGCAGACAGAATCACTACATGGAAACGACCTGAGTTGGTACTGTACATGTCAGTGCTCTAAGGAACAGTGCTTCTCTGTGGTTCATCTTCCTGTTTTCTTTCACATGAGCATTTCTATAGAATTATTTGCCTAAGTGTAAGTCAAAGCACATATTTTTTTCTCCTTTCTCCCAATTATACAGGGTTAAGTATAGGAGAAGGAGGGGAAAGTGTAACATAAATTGAAGAGAAATAAATAAAGTCACTGGAGTTTCATAAATGAAAGAACTTTATATATATATACATATACATATATATGAATTTTATATGTATTTAAACTTCTTTCAGTTTATGTAAATATATGTGAATATATGTGTGTGTTTCTGTGTCTGTGTGTAATTGTATGAGTACTTAAACAAAGAAATAAGTACTCTCTCGATTACCTTTTCTTCTGAGAAAAGATCAATATAGTTCAAAACTGTATAGTGCAAAAATTAAGAATATAGTATCTAGAATCAGACTTTCTTAGTTAATATTTCGAGTGTTATTCAGCCATATAAAGCAGTTATTTAACCCATCTAATTAGACATCTTTAAAAATGAAAATAACACTAGTGTCTTTCTCATGTGACTGTCAGAATTCAGTTGGTTACTTAAATCAAGTGCCTAGTGTGTCCATAATAATGCATTCAAGGAACATTTATAGAGTTATCACAGGTACTATTCTTTTTATTAATGATCATAATTAGGTTCATTTTTGTTTCATGAACAGACCAAGGGAAGTACAGATAGAATTCATGGAAGTGCAGTAAGTAGCAGACACTGTAGTACATACATTATGCTGATTATCCATTATATAAATAGTATGGAAAGTTCTGGTATGGTGGCCCATGCCTTTAATCCCAGCACTTGGGAGGCAGAGGCAGGCGGATCTCTGTGATTTTGAGGTCAGCCTGGTCTACATAGCAAGTTCCAGGCCAGCTGGGGCTATAGGGAGACCCTATCTCAAAAATACTACCCCCCCAAATATTAAGTAAAGAAACATTTCAGAATTTTATAAATAAGAAATAGAGGGTGAGAGATTAGGAATCAAGGAACCACTATCAGGCCATCCTGTGTGACTCCATAGTTCACAATTTCCTCATGATATGACACTTAACTCATACACGAGTGTCTTTGTTAGGTGTGGTACTGGAATGTAAGGAAGTCACCACGGCTATTGTGAAACAAAAATGACTTGCAACAAAATTCAGTTGAAAAACATATGACCCATAAGACTATTAAAGCTTGAGGAAAACGTTTATTTCCCTAAAGATTAGTGATAGTGTATACAGGTTTATATGCCTGTTTGCCATCTGCATGTCTTCCTTAGAGAAATGCCTGTTCGAGTCTTCTGCCCACTTTTCAATTAAGCTGAATGCTACTTTGCTATTGAGTTGGTTGAGTTCTTTCTGTTTGGAGTGTTAACTGGCGATCAGGTGCACAGAACGAGTGTATTTTCTTCCAGTACCTAGACTCCACCCTTTGTTTGTGTTTTCCTTTACTGTGCAGGAGATTTTTCAGTTGGGTGCAATCCTTGCCTATCTTTGCTTTTGTTGCGTGCACATTTGGAAGAAGATGCCAAAAAATAACTATCCAGACTAAAGTTTTACAGTTTTCTGGCTACAATTCTTTAGTGAATTTAGCTTCAGGCCCCACACTTAAGCTTCTAATGCATTTTGAGTCCTGTTTAAATTTGAATTTGTGCACGGTATGAGCTGAAGGTTGAGTTAATTTTTATTTTATTGCATGTATATATAGTTTTGTCAGTCATTTTCCTAAGAAGACCATCTTTTCTTCATGGTTATCAATTGCTCACACACGCACACACGCACACACACACACACACATATTTAATTCAGACCTCTATCATGCTGGCATGTATATCTGCTTTTATTAAAGTTTTTTCTTATGGTTACTCCATCTTGATATCAAGTAGCATGATGTCTCCAGATTATTTAAGAGAATAAATTGTATTACATCACCAATCATCAATGAAGTATGATATAGAACCCCAGTGATCTATGACCTTACACTTATAGAAAGATTAAAATTAGCAATGGGGAGGTAAATAAGTGAACCCTCATATACTGTCGATAGGAATACAAATTGGCACCCTATTATAGACAAAACTCTGGCAGTGCCTCCGTAAACTAACATTAGCAGCATCACATCATTTAGCGGTTTCACTTCTACATATTGAAATTAGCTTGCTTTCCAATCCTATCTCATGGCAACATTGTTCACAACAGTCAGGATAAGGAGTCAATACATGTTTACATTACTGGGTAAATGGTTTTTAAACTGTAATACACATATGCACAATGAAATACTTTTCATCCTGATAAAAGAAGAAAGTCTGCCATTTGAGAAAGCAAGGATTGAACTAAAGGACCGTGTACCAGGTTAAATAAATAAGGCAGAGGAAGACAAGCACTACATGAGCTTGCTTGTGTGTGCAAAAGTGGAATAGTTAATATTGGAGGTGGGAGGAAGGTTGGGAAATGAAGGCATACTAGTCAAATACTACAAAATTTAAATTAGATAAGAAAACTAAAATTTTAAGATTTATTTTACAGCCTGGTGTCCACAGTATTTTGTGATTCAAAGTTGCTAAAAATGCAAAAAAAGGGCAAGTATGTGAAGTAGATATATTAATTAGTTCAATGTAAATATTCCATATATATACATGTGTCAAAATACTACAAAATACTGATAAATATATATAATTACTGTCTTTAAATTAAAAGGGGAAGAAAATGCCTGTATAAGCAAAAGATGTAAATGAATTTGAACTTTTGTAAAAGTTTAATGGTAGATATTCCGATTTTCCTGCCTTGCTAGATTATCAAAATTAACGAAGGAGCACTGGTTTTGGAGTAACTATTTAGTGCCTTTTAGAACAGCACTGACAAATACAGAAACATTACTCACATTTGGCCACTGGCATTTAAATTTATATAATTAAAATTTACATAGTTTATTTTTTGAAGTAAACATATTTCAAGTGTTAAATAACTACACATTGTTCATGGCTACTGTATTGACACAGTTGTGTAAACTGAAGAGCTTTTTATTGGATAGCACTGCTCTGGGATGAGTCATAGCGTATAATGGAATGATGATTAGGATAGTAAATGCCTACGGATGGTAACACAAATTCTTTGCAGCCCACGTCAGTGGAAGGAACAGTTGTCTTGCATTCCGCAGCACCCAAGGATCTCTGCTCGCACAATTATCAGTTGTATGACTTTCAAGGAACCTTGGTTTCCCGATTTGCTGAGTCAGGAAACCCAATTTCTACCAGACTTGCTTCACAGGGTTTTTGTGAGGGTATGTACAGTAATATTAGGAGCGATCTCCTTGTGCACCACCAAAAAAATGCTCAGACATAAAGCTCACTCTACCATCTTGACCTTGGAATTTATTTTCTAAAAGAAGACAGCCCCATTAATCGTGTAAGGTTGAGACTCAGTTTTTCATTATATAAAATAAGAAAATTTTACATAGATATTACAATAATTAAATAAAATATACAGAAATTACATGCAAACTACAACTTACTCTAAAATACAAGTCAGCATTATATTTTAAAGAATAAATGGTCATTTTTACACATCCTTTCTTTTCTACCTTATGATGGCTTCTATCCTCATAGTATAAACCTACTTATAGTACAGTG
>NW_008360331.1:131303-149982 GCF_000622305.1 Nannospalax galili | reverse complement strand
ATTTATTACTAACAGTTCTATGTTATAATCTTTTTGAGTGCTTAGCTTATATTGTCTCATTTTTCATTTTGAACATTATAATATGAATATAAACAAATTATTCAATGTTAATACTGATGTTTTCATTTCATTTTTAACAGATTTTTACCTACAGTTCATATAGATAAATTATATTATTCAAGTTATGTACCAGAATCAGCATTTGAACTTGGCACAATGACTCTAGCCTCTACTATCAAGTATGACATTCAGTAATAACTATTCGGTACCTTCCACACATCCATTCCATATTCCCTAACTGTCAAAATAACTATATTGGAAATAAAAATCTTGGTCCAGAGAAATGCTCAGCAGTTAAAAGTGGGTATTGGTCTTGCAGAAGACCCAAGTTTAGGTCCCAAAAGCCGTGTCAGATGGCTTACGGCTGCTTGTAGCGCCAGCTCCAGGGGACTCTAACACCCACTTTTGTTTTCTGTAGCGCACTCATGTGCACATACACACATGTGGGGACCTAAAGGCCTCACCTTGCATAGGTCCGAAAGGAAGTTACTGTGGGCGTGGCCTGCCTTCTTTGAAAGTCTGAAGAATACTTCCTCACTGCTGAGGAGTGCAGGATCAGCGCATGACCATCCTTAAGATACACCCTCAGGTGGGGAGGGGGGAGTTCTAGGTGCCTTTATAAGCTCTGTAATACCTGTAATAAATGAGTCCCTGCCTGACTAGACTCCCCGTTGCGTCTGAGTGTCCCTGGTACTGGAGGCGGTGTGGGCTGGCGAACGGCATGCTTACTCATCCTCAATGATCACCACACCCGGGGTCGCTGGTTCGACCCCCTGGCGCGCGCACACACACACACACACACACACACACACACAGAGAGAATTTAAAAAATAAAATAAATCTTAAAAAATGTGTGTGTGTGTGCGTGTGTGTGTGTGTGTGTGTGTGTGAGAGAGAGGCCCAGCAGCCTTGCTTGGTTTTAAACTTATTATGTAGACCAGGTTGGTCTCAAACTCACAGAAATCTACCTGCCTCTGTCTCCCAAGTGTTGGAATTAAAGGTGTGCACCTCTATGCCAGGCACAGGTATTTTTAACTAGATAAAAAGAGACTTTTTTATTCAGAAGTAAAGTAAGGATATTTAAGTCAGTTCTGAACAAAAAAGTAGATGGGATAGTGTTGACTTTTCAGATAGATGAACTATAAAACTTCATCAACCAATGCTATACTAAAGCATAAACAGGTGTGTGACACAACAGAGCTTACAGTCTTTAGTTTTATGGAGTTTTAGTTTCAAATATATCTGTGGAATTAGAATATGGTAGTTGGACATTTTAAGTTGTTGGTAAAGATAGATTGCTCAATAAATATTTGGGAAAGTAAGAAACAAAACACAAGCTTATATTCATTGAGGCAAGATCATTTTCTGGCTCTGACATATACTTTGGGTACTATACATTATCTGAGCTTCAGAGATTTTGAAATCTAAAATAAATCTGGAGTTGCACTCAGTTACACAAGAAATTAAACTTAAGATTTAAAACTCAAAAGATTCCTAGATGAGTATAACTAAGTTGAATTTTACAATATCAGTTATAAGACATAATTCTCAATTTTGTGTGTGCAGAGTTTGTGTGTGTGCATGTGCGTGTGTGTGTGTGTGTGTGTGTGTGTGTGTATGTGTATGTGTTTCTGGTATTGTTAGCCATTAAGCAATGAAGGCACTTTCAGAGATTTCTGTATTGCTGCACCTTCAAAGTATCTATGATGGCTGGTGTTAATTGTTAGCTTAGAATCTAGAATCATCTAAGAGATAGGCCCCTGGGCATACCAGTGGGCAATCATCTTGACTGAGTGAATTCAGGTAAGAAGATCCAACCCAGTTTTCATGTCTCCATTCCCTGGATGGGATCACGGACTGTGTAAGTGGAGAAAGGGAATTGAGTGCCAGCATACATCCATCATTTTCTACTTCCTAAAGGTGGATGCAATGTGACTAACTGCTTCAAGCTCCAGCAGCCTGACTTCCCCATCCCCATCGTGGTGGATCATACCCTTGAACTGTGAGCCAGAAGAAACTCTTTCTCACTTTTGTCAGGGTATTTTATCAGAGCAAAAGGAAAACAAACCAAGATACTATCCTTCCCTTTGTTTTCAACTAGAACTTCATGGCACAAGCTGACTATGTCTAGCAGTATTCCTATCCATCTCTTTAATATCTGTGACATTAAACTGAGCATGCGTAGAAATGGATGAACCTCTGAGTATGTGCAAGCCCCTAATAAAATTCTCATGCTGCCTTGGTTCAAAAAAGGCACTATTTTGGAAATAAAGCCAGTGTCCCTTGCCTGCTGAAACTAATAAATCTTGCTTTACTCTTTCATGTCTTGGTGGTGCTTATTTTGAGTTTGCGCTTATCAAGATGCAGCCGATTACCTTCATTTACAAATTGGCAACCCAGATGGGACATTCTCCTTGGTGGGTCATAGGTTACGCTTTTCAATTTCCAATAGAAACCAATGAACAAAAGAAGCCTGTCTCAGGTGTGTGACTCTAATCTGATGGAGATGAGTCACCGACTGGTAAGGGGAACATTTATTTGGACCCTGGCTCCTAGCCATGCACAGTCACTATAGTCCTGGGAAAACTTTTCAGCTGCTTTAAATCTGTATTCAGAAGTTTTCCTAGACTTGTGAGTTATATCTAACCGTTGAGTCAGCTAACTGTGACTCATAAAACAGAAAAGGACATAAAACAGAAAACAGGTGGATCACAGCTGTGTATAAAGGACCCATGGGCTGAGGTTGTATCTTAAGCCTGATCTAAGGAATTGAGAGAACTTCTATCTATGCTGACACCAGAGGTTCTGGATACTAAAATGAGTCTCCCTCTGGAAGTGAAAGCTAGCTAGGTATTGTCTGTCTGTGAAAGCCTCAGAGGAGGCCCTGAGACATTGGAAGAAAATTGACCTAATTGACTGCAATTTAAATGTTGAGAGGATGCCAAACATTTTCTGTCACACAGATCTTCAGAAAAACAAAGGAGTTCCAGAGGAAAATATGGGGTCATCATTTGTTTGATTGTTCTTTTTTTGTGTTCCAGAATCCCAAGATATGAAATATTACCATTTTAATGCTGTGAAGCACCAAAGTCAAATGTTTACCTTGGTAAAAATTATAAATTTTGACTAACCATTCTTTCTGACCCATTCCCACATCCCTTAGGGATTTTGCTTCTAGAGAGATGAAAAATATCCACTGTGAACTCAGCTCCTGACAGAGACTGCCAGCTAACAGCCCTAGGAGGACCTTATGGGATCTTTTCCAGCCTCAGAATTTTATTTGGGCTTGGTAGCATATATCACCATGTTTTCTTGCTTATCTACACACCCTGCCTAACCTGAGGTTTGGTTTTGTTTTGTCTAAGAATTTTCTATTCTTGTCTAATGTTTCTTCCTTTCTATTCTGGAAATCCAGTCCTCAGATTTTAAGGCTCTTCATCCTACCCCTTGCTAATACAGGGAAGGAGGCAGAAGGACATCCTAAGAAGGTAGTTGATGAGACAAACCTCTTGATAGATATTCAGGCTGAAGAAATTCTTTTTGTGTCTTGTGACTGGAGGCTTCCTTGATTTGCTGGGCTACACATGACCTTATGAACTCTCAAGTTCTTGGGATGTTTCCTCTGGCTCTGATCTAACAAACCAAAAGACAAATGTTTTAAAAGTAAAGGGTTGAAAAAAGTCTAAAAAGTAGTCTTGTATTACTGATTAAAAACAACAAAAGAGTTTTCCTGTGAGTCTACAAAGCATGACTATGGCAATTTAGATGACCATTAAAAACTCATTACAAAAGATATTTCTGTTTCTAAAGGCATGTCTTCCTCTCTACTGATTACTTCTTAAAAATCAAGATGTAAGATATTTACTCTGCAAAACAAGAGTTACCTTTTGACATTTTGTTCTTTACTGGACTCTAAAAAAATAATGTTCATGTTCAGTGCTACATAAAGGTGCTATAAATTTGCTACCTTATTTCAACAGAGAGTAAAACCTTTCAAAGAATAGGTTTAAGATAAAGCATTATTTAAAGCTATTGAGAAAATACTTATATCAACAGTCTAAAAACTGACAAATGTAAATATAACAAAAATTACAGAATATTTGTGTTTCCTAAAATGCATTTTACGTATATTTATGTGTGCAATATATGTGTGTTGTTGTGAGCCAGAAACCAAGCCACACCACGAGGTCAAAGTTGAGGTAAGAAGGATTTATTACCCGCCAGGCTGTGTCTGTACTCCAGGAGTGAATACAGAGAGCAGCCCTGAAGACGGCTTGTAAGAGGCTTTTATACACATTCAGAAAGGTTGCAAAAGCAGGAATACAGAGAACCAATCACCATGGTTAAAACACAAGTATACATTTACATAAGTCAGTTAAGGTTCACAGTTGTTTTTCTCCACAGTTGTTTTTCTCTTAAACAGGTCAGTTTCAGGGGCTCATGGTCTCTATAGTGTGGGGGTGTTTCAGGGAAACTGAAGAATAACTAGGCCAGGTCACATAGAGTAACAATATAGGTGCCCTCTAGTCAGGGACCTGCTACATGTATAATGCATGTTTACATGTATGTTTATGTTCATATATTGTTGTATGGTACCAAATTGATTTATAGATAATTTGAAACTCATATAACTGTAAACTTAGACCACATGCTTTTATTCCAAATGGTTTAAATAAATCTTTGATAAATAACTTATCCTTGCTGATAAGCATAAGGATGTCTTTGGAATTGCTAGCATGTGTTTTGACTGGGTTGTTGGCTGATTGGGATTGTTTTTGCCTATTGCATGTTTGGATTAGTGTGTTCATTGCTTTCCAAATACCAAGGAGGTATTCACACAGTTTGGAGGGATAGAAAGGTTTTTTAATAGAAATCAAAAGTAAACTGTTAGGTGTTATTGGGGTTCTTCTGTGATGCTCATATGTAAATGGCTAGGGAGAAATCTCATTTATTTTGCAAAGAAATAAGTTTCATGCTATGAGCTGTTTCCTATTGGGACTGGCTATCAGTGTAAAGCATCATGGGTAGGTAGGGGTCAGACTCCACATGTTCTGGGCCTGCCCATGAAAGTATGAAATTCTCTACAGTGGTTTCACCTCTTAACATAGACTTCAGCTAGGGTTTGTTCTTCCTGATTGGAAAATGGTCTTGCTCAACAACTTCACTGTGAGCCCAGGCTTTTCTGAGGCAGGAACAGCCTTGTTCTGATATCAGAATAGCTCAGCACAGCCATCTGTCCCACCTCACAATCACTCAATCCTAGCTTCTTAAATGCTACAGAATGAACAACATATATTTGGGTCTACTAACAAATATGACCTATTATACACTTCAATTGTTGATATATGGCTGATAACTCAAAACTGCTTTCACTCTGGGTCTTCCCAAGAGATTACTGCTACTGAAAACTTAAACTCACATTGAGACATGTAATTCCATATATAAAAAGTTACTGAAATTTGTAAAAATATATTCTGTCAATGTTCTTGCATTGGAAAAATAATTTTGAGGTTCTTTAAAATATTGTTTTAAAAAGGAATCAAAAGTAAGTAGCTAAGAAAGTGCAAAAAGATTCAAAGCATAAAAATATAATTTTTACTGAAACAAGTTTTTCAAAAAATTTTTATTTATTATTTTAATTTTATGTGCATGCGTATATTGTCTGCATATGTGTAAGTGCATCCATGTCATATAATTCCCATGGAGGTCAGAAGAGGGCTTCAGATGCCCTGGAACTGGAGTTACAGATGGTTGTTAGCTGCCATGTGGGTTATGGGAATCGAACCTGGGTCCTCTGCAAGAGCAGCCAGTGCTCTTAACCGCTGAGCCATCTCTCCAGCCTTACTAAAACAATTTTTGAAAATAAAGTTTTATAAGAATTATGTAACATTGAATAATACTTTTTGTCCTAAAATAAAAAATAAGCTTGAGCAAGCAAAAAAACAAAAAACACACCAAAAAAACATAGAAATCCAGGTGTGGTGGTACATGCTTTTAATCCTAGCACTCCACCTAGCAGGAGAGGGATCAAGGCCAGCCTCATCTACACATCAATTTCCAAGCCAGCTGGGGCTGCAAAGAGACTCAAAAAAACTAGCCATAGAGTTAGAAACTAGATTTTCTCAACTAGAAGAGATTGTTTTTAAGGCTTTTGGCAACCCAGATGTGAACTAAGGAGGAAAAATAAAAAAAAAAAATAAGTTTCCTTCCAGTCTCCTTCAGGTAACTCCAAAGGAAGGAGGCTTTCATAAGTACATGCCCCATCTCCTAGTGAGTGACCTACTAGCCAGCAGTAAAGCTGTCACCAAATCAGTGTGCATTCAAGCAGAATGGACATTGGAAGCTAGGGGACCAACCCAAATCTTACTTCCTTCTTACAGCAGATACAATTGATGGTGTCAAGGGACTCCTAATTTGAATCATTCAACACAGATTCCAGATTTTCTCTGAAGAGTTTGAGTTACCATAGATACAATTAAAACGCCTTTAATCCCAGCACTCGGCAGGCAGAGGCAGGATATTTTTGCTCAATATTCAATCATATATTCTACATTGATACTGAAAAAGACACAATATAGAAAGAAAACACCATTGAATCACGTCAAGAAAGGGAAAAGCAAATGGTTTGTTTGAGCTTTTGACTTGTAAAATGAATTTAAAAGTCACACTAATTTTTACATGTTTCTGAGTGCCCAACTCTTCTCTGAACAGATGTCTTAAACTACGGGGCAGTCAGGACCTCATATTCAGTCTTTAATGTTCCCACTGGCTCACAAGCAGCTGAATGTTGCAGTGTCTGGTCCAGTTCCAGGATCTTCCTCCTGCATCTAACCTTAAACCCTTGCCAGATGATTAATGAGGTTTTCCTACTGCCTGTGTCATAGGAGCATCTAGCATATGATTTTCCAGAACTCATAGATCAGGCAAACTAAAACAAATAGCATCTTCAGAATAAGTCCCTGACAAATGCAAATGTATGCTTTGTTAGTGAGTCTATAATTAATAACTTATGATAACCTTTGTTTGTAAGTCTATAACCTTTGTTTGTGAGTCTATAACCTTTGTTTGTGAGTCTATAATTAATAACCTATGATGGGATGTTTATACAGTGACTTCCTTCCATGAGTCCCCTTGTCCTCCAGATGTTCAGTTCCAAAGCTGAAATAATAGCCTAACTCAGACACTCAAAAGACATGAATTCTATGTAGAGATTCAAGATACATATACAATCTAAGGAAAGACAGAGATAATTTCTCTCCACTGTGTCTGTGGCAGTCTAATAGTTTATATTAAACCATAAAACAGAGGCTCAGTCTGTGGGGCAGCTAACTGGTTCTTTCCTGTGGGAAATGCAAATGACACCCTGGTTGCCTGGGTTATCTATTTTCCATTTCGTTGCTGGGTATAGGGTGAAGTCTTCTATCTTTTCTTTGAGATCAGCTTTAAGTTCTATTCTTACATGCTTGTTGAATACACTAATTTTCAATTTAAAAAATAGTGAACCAGGTGTGGTCTCTGTGAGACTTTCTTTTATAAAAGGCAAAATTTGATAGCTAGAGGAACACAAATGTCTCTCTTTCAAATCAAAAAGACAAAAAAAATGTCCTGTTTTGCCAAACCTCCAGCCTGTTCTTCTCAGCCTGGGATCACTGTTTACAGAATGTCTCCTGTCTCAGTGGGGAGTAGATGACCTATAGGCAGGAAAAGATCTGGCTGCCAAAAAGATGGCCTTGACAGTTATTAGATTTGCCCACAGTTCAATGGATAAATTCCTAGCATGGAGATGGGAGATGGGTGTGATGTCTGCCCCATCCCTACCTGAGAAGCCATTGGCAATTGACAAGTGCAGGAGAGGGTGAGTCAATTTGAAGAGTGTGGACCCTGACCATGCTCCAGTGGATGGCTACATATTCAGAAGCATATGGCAGAATATGGGCTCCATGGCATAAAAAAGGGGCATAAATTTGAGTGGGTAGGGAAGGGAGTGATGGACCTTGGAGGAATTGGAGAAAGGGGTTTGAATATGACCAAAATACATTATTTGAAATTCTTGAACTAATAAAAAACTTTTAAAGTTAATCTCTGGATTTCCTATCTATCCAAAATGATAATGGGGCTGCTTTTATTTTAAAGGTAGTGGTTACGTGCAACATGAGACACCTTTCATACAAGTACAGTTGCCATCACTAAGCTGCATCAAAGGTGCACAAAAGCTGGTTAAAACTTTTATTTATTACTGCACAGGAGCTGCCTCAAAGGGAATTCCAGCTAATGCCCTTTAGAATGATTTATACAATATCCTGTCCAGGAAAATAGCTCTAACGTATGCTTTGATGTAAAAATTAAATAGACAATATAACACAATTTAGGACAAATGCTATTGATCCTTAATAGATGTGGAAATCTAAAACCATCTCCCATAGAAACATGACTTCATTTCTAAAAACCAGGGGATTAAGATTAGTAGAAATTTGAAGACAGCATCCGGCTAGGATCAGTCTAACCTGTTTTGGACAAGACTTTATTTAATCTTACTAACTACAAACTCTTCTGTTAAAAGGCCTGATTACTTGGATTCATCATACCAGAGTGAAGAAACTGTCATTAAAAAACGCATGAGTCTCAAAATTCCCAGTCTATGTGCAAAATATGAATCCTTATATTTACAGACAAATATCCCAGTCATCACTCATCAAAGAAGCTCATTTTGCAGCAGAGACTAATACCAAGTACCACAACTGTTCATACACAGACATTGTCTATGAATTTCCCAGGCTTAAGGGACACATCTGCAATGCAACCTCTATACCTAAGTCTCATGGAACATAAAACATGGATAAAGAAGAGGACACTAATGAATCATTTCTCAATAATGAGGCTCCCTTCATTCAGTAGAGGGTCAAGAACATAAAAGGTCACAAATGGCCAAAGTGTAGAGATCAAGAGTCTGCTAAATAATGGTTCTTGGACAGGACCTCTTCATTAAACTTCATCCACCCAAGGCTCAGGGACCATTGTGGAACTGGGGTCAGAAAGATTGTAAGAGCCAGGGAGGATGTGGATGTGCATGACCACATGGAAATAGAGTCCTACAAGCTTCTGGGAACCTGCTCATATGATTCTATGGCAATGGTGTCAGCATACACAAGTCCCATGCAAACTCAGACAGAGAGGAACCCAGCATAGAACTGGGAAAATGAACAGCAGACCCCAATCTTATCTAAAGGAATGTTGGCAATTGATTGCCGCTAGATGAAGAAGAGCTGATCTTCTTAAAACAAGGGACCCTAGGTAGTCTGAGTAGACTCAAAAAATGGACTTGCACTTAGGAATGGCTGGGGGCACTGACAACACAGTGGGCAGTAACAAGGATGACAGAGTATATGGGTTCCAGTGGGGGGGGGCTATGGGAGGATGCCAGTGGGGATGGGGGTATAAAGATGATTAAGACTGTTTGAGTTGTTCTGTATGAAATACACACACACACACACACACACACACACACACACACAAAGACAAATCAATAAAAAAATTTTATTTGAAAAAAATGCCCACTCCTTTGAAAAAAACCAGAACTTACTCTAAAGTAAGAAGGCAAACAGGGAATTCTAAGTAATAAATAATTCTTTATGTCCTACTATTGTAATTGTTATGTTTGCTTGCCTGTATTTAACCTCCTAAACATGTAGACTCTTCTATGCTTTAACCAAAAGTTAAGGTCATATTCAACGCAATTAGAAGATGTGTTAACGACATATCCCTTGTGTTTTGTTCTTTTAGCTGACTTATGTGCCTAACTGTGCTTTGACCTGGATTGTCTGGGACATTTATTCTATATGTTCTGAACTACATAAATTAACAATGTCATGTACTGATCATTTATTACTTACGTCATATTTAGATGTGCTTTAAATGTTTCTATGAATCAATTACATATTAAAAAGTAAGAACATCTCTGGCTGTGGTATTAGGTTGTCCCAAGTAATGATACGTTGTTTCAGCATGAGGAGAATTTCAGCCCTTTAACTGGAAAGGCTTACCACCCCCATCAACCTGAATAAAATTCAGAAGAATGACATTCATCCACAATCTGCTCAAGAATGAGGAATGAAATTTCTCAGGGAGAGGTTTGTTAGCCACTATATGAAACAGGAGGCACTTTCAGGGGAAGACTCTCATGTTAATAAAGACTCAACATTTTCTTTTCTTTCAGCTAAAATTGTGTGCTATATATTGAGCATTGTCCCCCAAATTCCTTCTCAACACTTTATAATCTCCATGACCTTACACTGAAATGCTTAGAACAAGCCAAGCTCTGTAAATATATGTACTTCACCCTGAAAACCCCAGGCTTCCTTTGTTTGAGGATAAGGCTTTGGAAACAACTCCTATGTTCTTGCCTGTTGCAGGTAATAAATCATCTCTACTTCCTCATCTTGACTAGGCCTATTTTGAGTCTTTATTAAACAAGATAAGAATGCATTGTGTTCAGGAGCAGGGTTTTCTAAAATGCTGATAATTGTGACAATTTTTATATATTTCATGTGTTAAGATTTATTTTCATTAGAAATCTATGATGCTTGAATATAAATCTATCTTCTCTGAACCTGTAATTGGTGAATGCAAAATATTAAGAATAATCTAGAGAAATCTTTCCAAGTCATTCTTAAGCAGTCAAGAGCTATAGATACTTCTTCCTTATAGTTTTTACCTTTTCTTTTTTGGAAAGAATAAACACACTCTCAAGTATTACTAGAAATTCTGAAAGAAACAGAAACCTTTCTAGGCTTTTAAAAAGGAATCTTTTCCTCCACCAGCCATATAGTACAGGGAGACTTTAATCAAAGGCCTTAGACATGTGGCACGGGCAATCAGTGCACAACATAGGCATTGTGGGATCTCTGCTCTCCAGATTACAGAACAAAGTAGATGAGGGAAAGTTAGCTTGAGTATACAAATAGCATTTGTTCTTAAACTTAAGTGACCTGGAAACATCCTCCCAGAAGACCAGCTCTCAGAGTATCAGAAGGTGTTGTGCAAGATGCCAAGGAAGAAAAGCAATCAAAAGTCCTGTTCAGCTTTAAAACCTAGAAACACAACAATGACTGGCCTGACAAGATGTCCCCAGCAGTACAATGATGGCACTTTTATTTTGGGGATAACCAACAACTCTAGTTGGACTCAAGGCCCACTCAATAGGAGGGAGTTCATGCCTAATAATGTAAATCTATCTTGCTGGAGAGGGCAAGGACCCTAGAGGAAAACCTATTGCTGCTGTTTTCCTAAATCAATGAAGTTTCTAACTCTATTCTAAAAATTTGTCCTATACCCACAGGTAAGTGCAGCTCTCACCTCTCATAAAAGAAACTGCTTCTTGCAGAATATGGAGACTATTACAGATATCTACTATTTGTCATCATGCAGAGAATAAGTGACCATGGTTTCCCAGCTCCAATAGTCACACCTACAATGCAACTCCTATACCTAATGTTCAGGAAGCATCAAGGAAGAAGGCGTGGAAAGATTGTAAGAACCAGAGGACCAGGGTGCCTGCTGGTAGATAGTGTTTTATAGACATGACAGGGAAGGGGCACCCATGAAATTTCAACAATATGGTCACCTAAACAAGACCTAAATAATGACAACACCAGTTGACATGCTAACATGAATGGGGGAGTTAACTTCTAGATGAAGAGCTATAAGTAATTAATGGCTGCTGAGAGAGATTTCCCTAGGCATAGGCTAATTCCAAAAGGTAAGCCCTAAACACATGTACATATGAGCACCACCCACAAGATAGGTTACACACACACACACACACACACACACACACACACAGAGAGAGAGACAGACAGACAGACAGACAGACAGACAGACATATATAACAATAATAAAGAAGAGGTCAAGAAAATGAGGAGAAGTAGGTGGAACTTGGGAGTAGGTGGAGGGGAGAAGGAGTAGAAATGATGTAAATGTATTCCTCATGCATGAAATTCTCAAAATACAAAAAATAAGTTAAAATTATGTGTATTGACATAGAATTGGAAAAGAGGAGTTAACAAAATATTCTTTTTTTGTTTTATTGTATAAAATTTCTATAGTATTAGGACCAATTTCCATAGAAGTATGGACTGAAACTAATAAATCTGTAATCATAGAGCTGTGAATTCACAAATGTATAAAATTATTGTATGAATAAATTTTGAACAAAAGGGATAATTTTTCATTTTCTATTGATTTTAGTCCTTATTCCTGAATATATATATATATGTATATATACATATATGTATGTATATCCTTGTATACATTTATAATGATACTGAGGAGAATAAAAATGGAAAGAAATATCTGAGGAGCATTTCTAAAAGTTTTCAGATTTCATCTTAGGACCATCTGTGAATGATGACACTGTTTCCTTGATAACCTGTAGCCAGTTGTTTTAAAAAAAACTCATTGTATGGTAATATTATCCAGCCTTATCAGAAGTTTTAGGTATATATGGTTTTATTTTTATGAATTTTCTTTTAAAAGAGTGCAGTTGTAAAAGAAAAGAACCAGCTGAGTTTTCATCTTTCTTTGCTGGATTAAATTATTAGATAATTTCAGAAAGGTACAAGGAAACTCTGTTCCAATGGTGTTCATCAAGTCATCAGTCAAAACAGAGCTTTTCTCAAAATGGCCCACTGGTGAAAAGCCATTACTTTCTATCTAAAATTCTTATGATATTGTCTTTTTCTTATTAAGGAATATATCTTGGTATATGAAAGAAAATTGGAAAACTATTTTGTAGTTCTCAGTTTCATTTCTCTAGAAAAAAATCTATTTTTAAAATATTTGAATTTTATGATTATATATCTTAAAAGTAACACATAAGAGTGATTAACTGAAGATTTTATAGTTAAAAATAATATGAAATATTCATACAACTTGTCAGAGTACAGTGGACAATGAAAAATGAGAAAAATCATGCAGGAAGCAATGTCATGTATAAAAAAATAATAAAAATAAATACATTATCAAAAAATCCTATTGTGCAAAGATGAAATATCAAGAAATGTGGAGTGGAGGGATTATAGAAGTGAGAGCAGGGCATAAATAAATTTGAACATATTCATGATACATGAACAATGGAGTGATTTAGGAAATCATAGAGTTTTTTCTTTAATTTTTATTGAATTTTTATGCATTTCATGTAATACATCTTGATCATATTTAGAGCCCCTCCCCATGTGTATCTTCCCACCACCCCCATAGTTACCCCAACAGATTTCTTTTGTTCTGTAATATATGATAAGGCTTAACGAGTCAAGTTTGTGTTGCAAGATGTTCCTTGGTGTGAGTTTATCCACTAGAGTCATTCCCTTAAAGGAGACCAACTCTCCCTCATCCATCGGTGATCAGTTGCTATAGTTCCTCAGCTAAAGTTGAAACTTCTTACCCATTTCCTGACTTTGTCTGGTTTCAGATTTCCTGGGTCTTATATGTGCTGTCACCATTGCAGTAAGTTCATATGCGCAAGTTAGCAGCTGCCTGGAAAGCTCTGTTTCCTTGTGGTCATCCTTCACCCTTGGCCTTATAGACTTTCTACCTCCTCTTGCCCTTTAAAAGAAAATCTTTTGATTACATTTTATTTATTTACTATGCTTGTATCACATGATATGACCTATATATGGAGGTCAGAGGACAGCCTGTGCAAGTTGGTTCTTTCCTCCCACCACATGGGTCCTGAGGACGGAGCTCTGGTTTTTCAAGGTTGGTAGCAAGCATCTTTACACATTGGCCCTTCTAGACAGCTCAAGAAAAAAAATTTTTTAATTGTAACAAATGAAGTTTAGAGAAAAATATGGCTGCAAAGAGATGGAAAGTTCTATTCACAAAGTCAGTATTTCAACAGTTTGCCAATTATTTTATTTATTATGGCTGACAATGTACAGTGAGCTCACTTTTTGGTGTTTTGATTGTTACTACTGGGTAGCTAAAAGATAAAAAATGTTAAGCCAAAGTTCAGTTTAACAGTATTAAACAGGATGCAGAAGGAAATGTGCTTTCGAATTCTTGGTTCAACTTGGTTGAATGGATGTTTTCTAAGTGTATGACTAAGAAATGATAGACTGAATTTGAAAATGAAAATAATATTTCCCCAAGATTGTTGCTGCTGGGTTTTCTATGGAAAATAGTCAAAGGAAATCTTCCATTTATATTTTTGGTTATAATTAATTTATAAAAAACCTAAGGGCCCTTGAAAAGTAATATTATCTTTTGTCTTGACTCTAAGTCTTGATTGAGCCTATAAGCATCCTAATAAATTTGTATTTAGTTAACAAGAGAAGAACTAGAATCAGATACTCATGCCTGGACATGTGTTCTGCTTCCAACTTTAGGCTCTCTGTATAGAAAAGGAACAAAATGGCATGAGAGGAAGAAACGCTCACACGGACTAAGTGCTGCTATACAAAAGTACAGTACCCAGTATAAGAACCCAAGAATTTTAGTTCCAAAAGTTCCTAGATATGTAACTGTTAAGTAGTATAACTTTTTTCCCTCATCTTTAAATCACTGGTTGTAGCCTTTATGTTCTAGATAATTCCTTCAAAATGTCATCAAGGAGTCACTTGTCTTAATCACATGTATATTTTGGGGTGTGTTTTGTTATTGCCAGGAATCTTAAAATTACATTTAAGAAAATGCCACTATATTTCCTCCCACTCAATTTGGAAAGAAAAGGTAGGACTGATTTATGAAAATGCTATGTTGTGGGGCTGGAGAGCTGGCTTAGTAGTTAAGAGCACTGATTGCTCTTGCAGAGGACTTGGGTTTGATTCCCATCACCCACATGGTGGCTACGATCCGTCCTTAACTCCAGTTCCAGGGGAATCTGAAGCTCTCTTCTGACCTCCACAGCATTGCACCACACGGGTGCACTCATATACATGCAGGAAATACACTTATACACATAAAATAAAAATAATAAAATATTTTTTAAAAAGAAAATACTATGTTGTGCCTCATCCCTGTTCCAGTTGCACATCCCTGTTTATCCCTGACTTGTGAGCTCTCTCCAGACCTAGGAGCTCTCCTGCCCGAGTAAGGTCTCTAACACAAGACCTCCTTGTACCTCATCTCAGCTCTCAGGTCTGCTGAGGTCATGAAGAACTGTGCAAGCCCAGACCTGAGAGATCCCAGTCCAGTGAGTTTCCCAGCCCCAGCAGTCTATGCAGCTATGCAGCTCTATGCCGTTACCACACTGAGTCCCTCCGAACCTCTGAGGTCTCTTACAACAGTGAGTTCCCCAATTCCAGCCTTCCCCATCTACCATTCCACCACCCAAAGTATTCAAGGTCCTGAAGCTTCCTGTACCTTGTAGACCTGCGAGAACACCAGCCCCACACTTTCTGTGATCTCACATACAGAGTTGAATGACACAGGCTTATCAATTGCCCAGTTTGGTCAATTCTAGAAAACCTCAGTGGCCTTTGTAGCCACCTGCAGGCTTGAAGATATAGGTGGGGTTGTATAGCCAGTATATACCATCTCAGATAGTCCCAGCCAAGAACCACATTAGCAAGTTTTCTTGGTTGCCATCGAACTCAAATTCCCCTTGTCTCTCCAATCAAAAATCAACAAAGACCTGTAAATCAACCTGCTCACCTAGCACTACCCAGGCACCCTACTGCTCAAGAGCTTTGAGGAGTAGGCCCTGGAACCTCAGACTCAAAAGTTACACATATCCCTAGCTGAACTGAGACCTCCTCCAACACCTCATTCAACTCAAAGTAGCTCCAAGACTATACATTAAACACCCTTCAGCTGGGCCATAACCCCACAGCCTGGGGCATCAGTGAGGACACAAAAATCTACTCATCAGAGATATAATAGCCTACCTGTACCCAAAACACTACCACTGACATAAATCCAGAGGCCTAGATCTCATTACAAAAAAATAGAAATAAAACCCAGCATAAATAACCTAGACAATACGTCTCCTCCAGAAATTAGCTGTCTACCCCATCATAATGATTCCTGAGAATGGCAACCCTGCTGATGTTCAAGACAATGATTTCAAAATAGCAATTATAAATACATATAAGGACCTCAAAGCAGATGTGAAAAGGCTGAATAAAGACCATGAAAACACAAACCATTGAAGGAAATAACTAAAACAATTCAAGACATGAAACTGGAATTCAATAAAAAGAAAAAAAATTTCTGAAGCAAAAGTAAAGCCAAACTGAAATAAAAGTTGAAATGAAAAACTCAGGAACTCAAACAAAAGGCTCAGAGGAAAGGATCAAAAAGGGATTGAATTAAATGCAATGAAGAATATCAGATCTCAAAGACAGACTTAAGGAAATGGGTCACTCAAGCAAAGAAAAGGTCAAATCTAAGAACCCAGGAACAGTATATTCAAGAAATCCAGAACACTATAAAAAGACCAAAGTTATGAGTGACAGGGGTAGAAGATGGAGAAGAAACCCATGAAAAGAAACAGAAAGCATTTTTAGCAAAATCAAAAAAGAAAACTTCCCAAATCTAGAACTTCCCAAATCTAGGGAAGGTATGCCTATTAACGTACAAGAGACATACAGATCACCAAGTAGTCAGAAAAAAAGAAGAAATGCCCCACATTTTATAGCAGTCCAAACACTAACTGTATAAAAAAAAAGATATGAGAAGCTGTGAGAAAGAGCAACCCACATATAAAGGCAGGCCCATCCGAATAACAACTGACATTTCAAGGGAGACTATGAAGGCTAGAAGAGTTTGGACTGATGCTCTAAAATCACGAAAGAACATAAATTCCAGCCCACCATACTATACTTAGCAAAACTATCAGTTGTAAATGAAAGAGAAAGAATTTTCCATGATAAAAACAGATTTAAGGAATTTATGTCTATGACGCAAGCTACAGAAAATATTCAATGGTATGCTTTGGTCAGAAGAGAAGACTAAACACTCATAAGAGAGCACAAAGAATAAATAAATTATTCCAGAATTATTCCTCAAAAGAGGTCTAAGAAAAAAGCACAACACCACCATGACAGGAATTAATAAACACTGGTCAATAAGAACTCTCAATATTAATGGTCTCAATTATTCCATAAAATGAAACAGAATAATTGACTGAATTAGTAAACAGGACCCACTGATTTGCTCTCTCTAAACAACACACCTTATCAAAATGATCAATACTCCTTTGGGGTAAAAGAATGGAAAGGGGTGTTCCAAGCAAATGGAACTAAGAAAAAAGTAGATGTAGCTACTCTAATATCTTAAAAGATATAAAACTACTAGAAATTATTAACACATTCAGTAAAGTCACAGGTTACAAAATTAACCTACAAAAGTCTGTAGCTTTTCTATATACCAGTAACAAGCAATCAGAGAAAGAGCACATGGAAACACTACCCTTCACAATAGCTGCAAAAAAAAAAACAACAAAAAACAAAAAACCTTGGAATAAACCTTAGTCAAACAATCTACTGACAAATTATACATACAACTAGCTCAAGGAACATAATATATATATATATCTAGTCAAGGTTTATCAGAGAGCATTTGGTTTTGCGCTAGCTTTATCTATGTAGTGCATGGCAATTAAAAGTATTACAAAAGACCCCAGATACCCAAAGCAATCCTGAGCACAAACAGCAAAGCTGGGGAGATTACTATACCAGATTTTAAGCTGTATTAAAGAGCTATAGTCATAAAAAACAACATGGTACTGGCAGAACAAAAGACCCATAGATCAGTGGAACAAAATTGAAGACCCAAATATGAGTACTTGCAATTTCAGCCACCTGATACTTGACAAAAGGGCCAAGAATATTCATTGGAGAAAGACAGCATGTTCAGCAAATGGTGCTGGCAAAATTGGATCTCCACCTGTAGAAGAATGAAACTAAACCCCTTTCTTTCACCCTGTGCGGGAGTCTATTCCAAATGGATCAAAAGACTCAATGTAAAGACTGAAACTCTGAAACTGTTAGAAGAAAACATTGGGAAAAACCTACAAGATAAAGGTGTAGGAAAGGATTTTCTAAACAAAACATCAATTGCTCAGGAAACAAGGACAAGAATTCATAAACGGGACCTCATTAAACTAAAAAGCTTCTGTGCACCGAAGGAGGCAACCAGGGAAGCGAACAGAAAACCCACAGAACGGGAGAAAATCTTCACCAGCGACACATCTGATAGAGGTTTAATATCCAGAATATGTAATGAACTCAAAAAACAGAGAACCAAGACAAGAAGTAACCCAATTAAAAGATGGGCTAAGGAGCTGAATAGAGAGTTCTCAAAAGAAGAAGTAAAGATGGCTAAGAAGCATCTTAAAAGATGTTCAACATCACTAATAATTAGGGAAATGCAAATTAAAACCACTTTAAGATTTCACCTTACCCCAGTCAGACTGGCTAAGATCAAGAGAACAAATGATACCAAATGTTGAAGAGGATTGGGGGAAAGGGAAACACTCATCCACTGCTGGTGGGTCTGTAAACTGGTTCAGCCCCTATGGAAAGCAGTGTGGAGAACTCTTAAAAAACTACAAATGAACCTACCATTTGACCCAGTTATACCACTCCTTGGCATATACCCAAAGAACTCATCCTATTGCAGA
>NW_008360331.1:129903-131001 GCF_000622305.1 Nannospalax galili | reverse complement strand
CAAGGGTAAGGAACCAGGGAGGTAAACGTAAAGAAAGAATCTGAAAGAGAACAGTAGGAAACAGGCCTTAATAAGGGAGATATGGATAAAAATTGGGTTACTTTAAGGCAGGCAGGAAGGAAGGGTATAGAAGGAACCTAGGGGATAAAGGGAAAGAAGGAGCTCAAGAGAGTTAGGACCATAGTAGAAGGGTATTATTAAGGGAGAAAGGGAGGAAATGGGGGCACCTTAAGTGGGAAAACCATGATGGAGGGGTGAGACAATGTGAGAGATAAATAATGCCTAGCTAGTTTTGAAAACCAGAGGGAACCATATTACTCCTACAATCTATCGACATAGCAGGCATAGATCAAGAAATATATGTCTAGGTAAGGTTTATCTGAGAACAATTGATCTTTGGCCAAGATTTATCTACATGACACACAGTAATTAAAATTACCAGACTGGTGGAAATAATCTTCTTGGATGTGTAACAGACATATAAAATTGGGGACAGGGGGACACAAAGGACACTTTTTGATCCTTGCCCTCCTAGGTCGATTTGTTCCCAGGGATCATGAGCATCTCGCAAAATGTCCTGTAATGGTGGTGGGTCATCTGACCTCTTGATCAAGGAGGCCGAGGAGACCTCACCAGATGGACTTGAACCAGTGTCTAGACTACAGAGAGGAGGGTAATCACAGAGGAATCATTTCCTCCATGGTTCCAAGTGAAGCCAACCATGGTCAAGCAGGACCTTTGACTGATCTTCACATAGATAGAACTAGTAAAAGAAAGGAGCAAGGGCCCCTACCAAGCCCATGTGACACCTGAGGAACAGATCCTCAAACGATCTTAAGAGTAAAAATAAATTGGTTTATTTGGGCCAAATGTATGGTCTTAAACACTGAAAAGGAAAGTTTAACCAAAAATTAAAGTGATGAATATATTCCTTTGAGTCCAAACGATTATATTTCCCAGAAATTAGACTTAAGTCCAGGTAAAATGTTATTTAGACAATTACTTCTCAGTAACGATTTTGTTCTTAACAACAAAATGCTGCTCAGGTATAAGACTTCAAATCTTGGTCTCCAATACTATAGTGCCTACCTGCAGCTA
>NW_008360331.1:123624-129302 GCF_000622305.1 Nannospalax galili | reverse complement strand
CTGTAGTGAAATGCTTCTTCTAATCATGTAGTTATTAAAAATTAAAAATAACAATGATTAAAAAATAATTTTCAAAGCATAAAAATTGGCTCATTAATAATTAGTAGATTTGAAAAACATTACCATTGAAATCTGACGACTTTATATCCATGCTCAGATGCTAAGGAGCTCAGAAAGTAACTGACTGTGACTAGGAATAATCAGATATATAGAGATTAGAAACACATGTGCAAACATCTTAATGTCAATTGCATTAAAAATGAATTTTTCTGTATGAAACTGTGTATTTTAATAATGAAATGGAGATCTTTTTGAAAGGTTAAAATGTCATTTAATGTTACATCTTATAGGATTTATACTGAGTACAATATTGTTTAACTGTAATAATTCAACTGTAAACCTAAAAATTTACAGCCAGTTTTGAAAGAGATGCATGTTAGCTCTGGGATAAAAAATAGACTGCAATTTCAGCCAATTGATATTTTACGATGGTGCCAAGAACATACACTGGAGGAAGCAAAGCATCTTCAACAAATGGTGCTGGAAAAACTGAATTTCCACGTGTAGAATAATGAAATTAAACATGTATCTATCGTCCTACACAAAAGTCAACTCCAAATGGATCAAAGACATCAATGTGAAGCCTGAAACACAGAAAGTTTTACATTTAAACGTAGACACTATTCTACAAGATATAGGTCTAAGAAAGGAATTTATAAATTGGACATTAGTTGCTCAGGAATAAGGTGAACAATTAAGTGAAACCTCATTAAATTAAAAAACTTATGTACAGCAAAGGCAACAATCAATCAAGTAAAGAGGAAAACCCACAGACTGGGAGAAAATCTTCACCAACCACACAACTGACAGAGGATTCATATCCAGAATATACAAAGTACTCAAAAACCAAAAGTCAAGAAAATAAATGATCCACTGAACAAAATGAGCTATGATGCTGGGTGTGGCGGCACATGCCTTTAATCCTAGAACTTGGGAGGCAGAGACAGGTGACTGTGAGATTAAGGCCAGACCGGTCTACATGGCACGTTTCAGGGAGAACTTAGCTGGGACTAATGAAGACCCTGACTCGGAAAGACCAAAAAAAAGGTGGGGGCTATGGATCTGAACAGAGAGCTCTCAAAATAAGGATAAAAAATGTCTAAGAAATACCTTAAAAAGTGTAACCCATCCTTAGTAGTTATGGAAGTGCAAATCAAAACTACTTTAAGATCCACCTTATCCCAGTGAGAATGCTAAGATCAAGAGGACAAATGACAGAAAAAGCTGCTGCCGAGGATGTGGGGGAAAGGGGAATGTTAATTTACTGTTGGTGGGATTGCACACTGGTGCAACCACTGTGGAAATCAACACTTAAAAAACAAAAAATAAATTTACCATATAACTGGGTCATACCATTCCCTGACATATACCGAAAGGACTTGCTCAGTCATGTTTTTTTCCTGCTCTTTTCACAATATCTAAGAAATAGAAACAACTTAAATGTTCTTCAACCAATGATTGGATATTGAAAATACCGTACATTTACACAATGGAGTTCTACTCGGTTGTAAAGAAAAAAGAAAACATGAAATTTATAAATGAATGGATGGAACTAGAAAATGTTACACTAATGAAGGAATACAGACTCAGAAAAACAAGCAATATATAGTCTCTTTCATTTGTGGGTCTTAGCTCCAAATCCTTAGATGTTGAGTATATATCCTGTTGTAGCTATAGGAGTCAGGAAAATGGAAAGGAACCACGAGGACAAAGGGGAAGAAAGAAGGCTAGGAGACAGATGTTATTAAGGGGGAAACAGAGAAACCAGGGATACTTTAACTGGGAGGGAGTAGGGAGGGTTATACAGAGGGAGAAAGAGGAGAGATAAACAGCACTTACATGGTTTGCAAAACCAGAGAGAATGTGTTAGTTCAAAAACCTGCTGAAAAATACACATAGAAACACACACACACACACACACACACACACACACACACACACACGTATAACTGAAGTCAAAAAACAAAAAAGAACAAAAACTAAAACAAAAATCAAAGCACAGTTCCAGACAGGGGAAACCTCTCTTTGAGCTCTTAGTCAGGGTAATCCAAGAGATACACAGGCTATTGCCACAGGCCTGATTGTCTGCCAGAATTTGAAAGTAAGACCCTATTCCTGAAGACAGGATGTACTTTGGACACAGAACATTCAACAATCAAGCAGAACTGATCTGGAAGCCTCCTCCTGAATATGAGCTCCCATAATATCAAAAGATACTATGCAAACTCTCAAGGGAGAAAGTCAGTCAATGATCTACTCAACTGTAAAATGTATGAACCACAATAATGATCAGCCCAACAAATAATCTACTGTTGTAATAATGGTGCTTTCATCTTGCCAGTATTCAACAACTGTCTAATTGTACCTAAGGCCCACTCAATGGGAGGGAACTCATGCATCATACTGTAAACATAACCAAATACACATGATTGGAGAGGTCATAGATCTTAGAGAAAAACCCCTTTTTTCCACACCCCTAGACCAAAACAATTTCCTACTCCATTCTAAATAAGCATCCTTATATTTACAGACAAAAGTACCTCTCACTACTCATCAAAGAATCTTCTTTTTGCAACTCATGGAGACTACTTCAAATTTCAAACTAGTCAAATGCAGAGAATACATATTTCTAAGGTGTCAAGCTTTAAGTGACACATCGACAATGCAATCTCTATATCTAAGGCTTAGGGAATCTAGTGGAACAGAGATTGGAAAGAATATTAATGCATCTCTCAGCTCTCACCCATAAAGCCTCCTCATGCAATAGATGGTGATTAATCCACAATTGGCCAAAATATAGAAATAAGAGACTATAGAGAACTTATACTTGAACAGAACACCTAAAACAAATCTCTGCCACCCAAAGCTCAGGGACAGTTGTGGAAGACAGGGTAGAAATATTGTAATAGCCAGGCTTGGTTTGATGACTGCAAGGAAACAGAGTTTTCCAGACAGCTGGGAAGTTACCCATATGAACTTACAGCAATGGTAACACTATGCCCAAGACCCAGGCATGCTAAATTCAGACAAAATCCTAGTACAGAAGTGGGGAATTAAGTAAGAAGTCCAATCTTAGATAAGGAACTCTTGCAACTTATAGCTACACACACACACACACACACACACACACACACACACACACACACACACAGAGAGAGAGAGAGAGAGAGAGAACATTGGCTTTAAGTGTGAGATAATAGGTTAACTAGGCTCCAGTGATGAATGTACACTGAAGGACAACTAGGGCTACAAACCTGGCTCAGTAGGACTTAATTTGTATGACAGAGTACATGAAAACCAGTGGGGTGTATAAGAGGGGTACAGATCGGGGAGGGGGGTCTAAATATGATCAAATTTATTGTATGAAACTTGAAAAAATTCAAAGAGAAAGGTTGAAGAAGATATCAGAATATAGGAAGACTTCCCGTGTACATGGATCAGTAGGATTAATATTTTAAAAATGGTCATGCTACTGAAAGTAATCTATACATTCAATGCAAACTCCGTTAAAATTCCAACACAATTCTTTACAGAAACTGAAATCAGTAATCTCAAATTTCATAGGGAAACACAAAATCCCAGGATAAACAAACAATCCTGAAGAGTAATGGAAGAGCTGGAGGCATTACCATCCCTGATTTCAAATTATATTGCAGAGCCATAGTAACCTAAACATGATACTAGCACAGAAGTTAGACACATTGATCAATGGAATAGAATTGCAGATCCAGACTGATGTAAGATCACACTCAGTCACCTGAGTTTTGACAAAGAGTCTAAAAGACACACTTTGGAAAAAAAGCATTTTTAACAAACGGTGCTGGTCAAATGGAATAGATGTATGTAGAAGAATGAAACCAGATTCCTGCCTCTCATCCTTCACAAACTCAAATCCAAATGGATCAAGAACCTCACCAAAAGACCTGATACCTTGAACCTGATAGAGGAGAAAATAGGGACTACATTAAAACTTATAAGCGCAGGAAAGGACTTTCTGAATATACTCCCCTATAGCACAAGCATTAAGCCCAACAACTTACAAATTAGACCTCATTAAGCTAAAATGTTTTTGTATTTCAAAGTACACCATTTTTTGAGTGAAGAGGTAACCTACAGAATGGGAAAAAATATTTACTAGCTGTATATCTGATAGAGGATTAGCATTTAGAATATAGGCCTAACTAAAAAACTAAACATGCAAAAAAAAAAAAATTAAGGTGCTGGAGAAATGGCTCAGTGGTTAAGAACACTGACTGTTCTTTCAAAAGACCCGGGTTTGAATTCCAGCACCCACATGGCAGCTAACAACTGTCCGTAACTCCAGTTCCAGGGGATCTGACAGACTCTTCTGTCTTCCACGGGCATTGCACGACACAGGTGCACTTACTTACATGCAGACATAACACTCATACACATAAAGTAAAAATAATAAATAAAATATTTTTTTTCTTTTTCTTATGGAATTTTTAAGGAAATCTTAGAGAAAATTAAAAACTATCCTCTTTCCCACTTCAACCAGTACATTATCCCAAATCACAAATGCCTAGCTTAAACAATGATCAAGTATCTCATAGCCAATCTCATTCAATCCCTACCACAGACCCCCTTGTACTCTAGACAATAATGAAGCAGATCCATTACACATTCTTGCATCCCTGAGTATTTCAATGTGTCCTCAAACTATCAGGACTGTGAAAACATAACTACATACAATTATGTCTAAATGTAAGGATAACTCTTGAATATCAAATATCCAATAAATATTCAAATTTCCCTGATTGTGTCACAAACGCTTATGGACAAAATCTGGACCAAATTAAAATCTAAACATTATTAATAACCTAAGCTCTCCTTTTCTGTTCCTCCTTTTACTCTCTACAATTTATTTGGTGAAAAAAATAAAAAATAAAACAAAGTCTTACATTCCAAGGAGTTCCCCCATTGCTTGTATTCTGCTGGCAATATCCAGTGGTTTCACATATTCCCTTTTTTCAGTATTTCCCATATACTGTTAGTTCGAAGAACAGGCTTGAACAGATTCACATTCAAATTAATTTTGGGGCAAGGTTACTCCAAAGGTAGGTAGTGCTGCAAATTTCCATTAAATCTTTCTAGAATGTTAGCAGCCACTGATGATCTTTGCTTAGGTTCAGGAACACATCATAAAATGGCAATGTTCTGCCCTATCAACTTTTTATTATTTATTATTATTAACTAGGATGCTTCTAAGAAACCTCTTAGCCACAATTTGGCTACCCTGAAGTATAGCTGGTTCCAAAAGATGCTCCAAATGGGGTGGGGGGGAACCAACTAAGGTGATTTTAAAAGTATCACAGGATATATGATACTATATTTGATATGCTTCGTTATATTGTAGTTGTGCTTACCAACGCTCAAACTGTCTCATTTTGGGCCAATGAGAGCCCACTGACTTTACGCATCTGGATGTTTTGTCACAGCCCTACTTCTTTTTGACAACCTCATTGCAAAATGCTGAAGGCCACAGATTCGGAATCAGATCGAGGCATAAACCAATCTTCATATTCAATCTATTTCATCCTTATTCTTTGTTTTAACTAAATTAAAAATTCTTAATTACAAATCACCTGTGTTTTATA
>NW_008360331.1:117965-120751 GCF_000622305.1 Nannospalax galili | reverse complement strand
AAGACTCCTGGTGTCTTCCTCAGTCTCTTTCTTTAAAGATTTAAAATTTTATTTGTAGAGGTCTTTAATGTCTTTGGTCAGGTTTATTCCAAGGTATTTTTTTTTGTGGCTATTGTGAATGGGAGGGTTTCCCTGTGCTAAATATTTTTTAAAAATTAAAAATTGGAACTAGGAACTAAAACAGAGTGTTCTGAAATAATAGACACAAATAGCTGAGAAATACTTTTCAAAATATTCAGTGTTTTTAACCACCAGAGAAATGAAAATTAAACCTATTTTGAGATTTCATCTGTAATAATGCTCCAAGGTATTTTTTTTTGTGGCTATTGTGAATGGGAGGGTTTCCCTGTGCTAAATATTTTTTAAAAATTAAAAATTGGAGCAAGGAACTAAAACAGAGTGTTCTGAAATAATAGACACAAATAGCTGAGAAATACTTTTCAAAATATTCAGTGTTTTTAACCACCAGAGAAATGAAAATTAAACCTATTTTGAGATTTCATCTTATCCTTGTAATAATGCCTAAGACTGACAAATGTTGCTGAGGAGTAGGCAAACAGAACCCTTATTCGCTGCTGTTGACTGTGCAAACCTGTACAGACACTACTGAAATAAGTATGGAAGTTCCTCAAAAAGCTCAAAATATGTCTTCTACATCCACATGATCCAGCCGTTCCACTCTTGAGCATATACCCGAAGGACTCTGTTTCCTACTGTAAAGATTCATGTTCATCCGTTTTCATTCTTACCCTATTCACAATAGCCAGGAAATGGAAAAAAAACCTAAATGTTTATCAGCTGATGAATGGATAGAGAAAATATGGTACATCTGCACAATGGAATACTATTCAACTACTGAGAAAAATGAGTTCATGAAATTCATAGATAAATGGATGAACTGATCCTCCTACATGAGGTAATGTAGACCCAGAAAGACAAATATCAGGTTTTTTTCTCATAAGCTGTTGCTAGTTTTCAATCCTTAGATAGGTGTGCTTGAATCGTAAAATCCTTAGAGATTGGAAAACTAGTAAGCAGTCATGGGAGAGATGTATGGGAGGTCTTTTTAGTAATGACCTATTTGCCAATTATATAGTTAAATTCTACTTGTGAAAATAATGTTCCACCCAGAAAAAGAAAGTGATCCTTGTCTGCTTTATTCTACTAATAGATAGATACAGTCACAGATAATGCTTATCTATTGAAATATTAGCTAGCATCTCACATACAAAAATTATTAAACATAAAGTCACAGTTACCATCATAGTTATACACCAAAGCTTAAAATACTCTTTCTCTCCTCTCTCCTCTTTCTGTCTGTCTCTGCCTCTGTCTCTGTTGCTCTCTCTCTCTCTCTCTCTCTCTCTCTCTCTCTCTCTCTCTGTTGTATATGAGGTGGGAGGGCTGAGTACCTTGTGTGTGCGTGTATGGAGGCCAGAGGTTGACATAAACTGTCTTCTGTTATTCTCCACCTTATTTTTGATGACAGGGTCTCTCACTGAACATGGAGCTCACTTCTTAGCTAGATTGGCTGTTGAGTCTGGAATTTTCATGTCACTGACTCCCAGTGCTGGGATTACAGGTGGCACCACTACAACCAGGATCCAAGGGTCCTCATGTTTGCATAGCAAGTACTTTATCCACTCAGCCTTTTCCACATTTCCCTGAAACGTTGTCTTTGGATTTAATATAGCATAGTGGCATATGAAAATCAAAATGTCCTTGGGCCTCTTAGCAACATACTTTGTTCCAGATGCCAACAATTTCAAAAGTATCGGGAGCTTGTATTTAATCTTTAAAAGATTTTAGGATTACCTCTTCAGAAGGGGAAATGATAGAGTAGCCAAAAGCCCCACAAAAATAAATAAGTCAAAGAAGAAGAAGAAGAAAAAAAAAGAAGAAAATCAGGGTTCTTAATGCTCAAATTGCAAAGTGATTTATAATATTTTATTAGTTCTAGAATGATGATCATACATAGAATCTAGAATGATAGAAGTGATAAAAACTCTCAATTTCATGAATCCTCACATAAAACCACTTAGACAAAAATTATTTTCATTTTGAAGAGGTGATGAGGACAGGAACTGAAAGATATCATATCAGAATGTTTTGGTAAAATGAAATATACACTTTATTGTTTCAGCATTGTCAATATCATTCTGTTTTTTTAAGGGTTTTTTTATGGAACACAATTATAGGTATTGTCACAAAGTCATTTGCAATGTTGTTTATGAGGATTTCGACTTAGAAACTTACCTGTAAATATGTAAATTCATGTGATTAGGATTTAAACTCATTCATTTGGTAGCAGAAATCTGCCACTCAGCTTTCCCACACAGTATTTTCTATTTATTTTATTCAATATTTTAATTTTTAGAACTATTTTATTTATTTATTTTAATTTTTGTGCATGAGTGTATTGCCTGCATGTATATATCTGCGTATGTGTCTTTCTTTAAGGATTTCAAATTTTCATTGCAGAGGTCTTTAATGTCTTTGGTCAGGTTTATTCCCAGATATTTTATTATTTTTTTGGAGCTATTGTGAAGGGGACTGTTTCCATGTGCTCTTTCTCTGATTGCTTGTTATTGGTGTATAGAAAGGCTACAGACTTTTGTAGGTTAATTTTGTAACCTGGCACTTTACTGAAAGTGTTAATAATTTTTAGTAGTTTTATGATGGAATATTTGGCATCTCTTATATATACTATATCATCTGCAAAAAGGGATAATTTGATCTTTTCTAATTATTACTCCTTTAATTTCTTTCTCTTGTCTTATTGCTCT
>NW_008360331.1:115501-116794 GCF_000622305.1 Nannospalax galili | reverse complement strand
GTGATTAGGGTTTCTTCGGGTGTTGATTGTAAGCTTCATTGCATTATGGTCTGATAGAATGCATGGAATTATTTCAATCTTTTTGAATTTGTGAGCTTTGTTTGTGGTTGATTTTGGAGAAGGTTCCATGGAGCGCTGAATAGAAAATATATTCTTTGATGCTTGGGTAGAATATTTGGTAGATGTCTGTTAGGTCCATTTGATATATGGTATTGTTTAATTCAGAAGTCTCTCTGTTAATTGCCTGTCCTGTTGACCTATCTAATGGAGACAGTGGGGTACTGAAGTCCCCTACCATTAATGAGTTGCGATTAATCTGGGTCTTAAGGTGCTATAGGACTGTTTCTATGAAGTTGGGTGCACCAGAGTTTGGTGAATATGTGTTCATGATTGTAATATCTTCTTGGTTTATTGTTCTTTGATCAGAATGAAGTGGCCTTCTTTGTCTCTTGTGATTAGTTTTAGTTTAAAGTCTTTTTTATCAGATATTAGAATTACAATGCCTGCTTTTTTCTTAGTAGCATTCACTTGGTATATTTTTTTTCCATCCTTTCACCTTAAGGTAATGCCTGTCCTTGAAAGTGAGATGAGTTTTTTGCAAACAACAAAAAGATGGGCTTTGTTTCTTAATCCATTCAACTAGTCTGTATCTTTTGACTGGGGAGAGCAGTCCATTGATATTTAAAGTTATTAATGCAAGATGTTTATTGAATCTGTCATTTTTATTTCTGTTCACATTCTTGATAAAGCTGTGCATTTCCACAGCTATACCTTCATTGAATTTCTTTCCGTCACCCATTGTGTATAGTCGTACCTTTCTTCAACTCTTTGTATTGCTTCAAGAACTCTCTGAAGGGCTGGTTTTGCGGACATGAATTCTTTCAGCTTATTTATGTCATGGAAGATTTTTCTTTCCCCTTCAGCTGTAATAGACATTTTGGCTGGGTAAAGTAATCTGGGTTGGCATCTATGGTCATTTAGAGGTGGGAATACTTTGGTCCAGGCTCCTCTGGCTTTCATAGTTTGCACTGAAAATTCAGCTTTAATTCTGATGAGTTTTCCTTCATGTGACTTGTTGTTTTTCTTTTGCAGCTTTCAGTATTCTTTGTTCTGTGTGTTTAGTGTTTTTACTATGATGTGCCATGGAGAGTTTCTTTTCTGGTCCTGTTTATATGCTTCTTGTATTTGTATGGGCATGTCTTTCTTTGGGAAATTTTCTTCTACAATCCTGTTGAAGATCTGGTCCACACCATTATCCTGACATTCTTCTCCTTCTTGTATGTCTATGATTTG
>NW_008360331.1:78369-114927 GCF_000622305.1 Nannospalax galili | reverse complement strand
TCATGTTAATAATTTTTCTCTGTGACTTTGACATGTGAATTTCTTTTGTAGTTCTGATTCTTGTGTGGGACTCAAGCCTTCCTTTGTTGAGTTTAGATCTGCTTTTTATTGTAAACTTTATGTGCCTTTGTGGTTTACTTGTTGGGCATGCAAAGCTGGTTGGGCTAGGCTTCAGGTTCTCTTTTTTGATTTTATGTTGGAGTGGCCTAACTGCTTTTGTCTTTAGGAGTTCCCACAGAGATCCAAGTGAGATGAGGCTCAGATGATGTCAGGCTTTCTCCTAAGGTATGGGTCCCTCCAGGAAAGATGCTATCCTCAAGAATTTGGGGGCTGGCCTGGCCTGGGAGAAGGGCCCAGGATAAATGCTGGTCTCAGGAAGCTTGTGGCTGTGCCACCCAGGGAAGTAAAGGAGGTGAGGGACGGACCATGCCTAGAGTGTTTCTGGGGCCTCCAGGGAGAAAAAGCGTTGCTCCCAATGCAAAGGATCAGGAAGCAGTGGCGGCTCTGGGCTGAGAGGTTACCCCTGGTGTCTGGGGTGCCAAGACAAGAAATGGGCCTGTACCCAGCCTACGAGGAGAGACTCAGCAGGGGTGCTGGGAGGGTGAAAGAGGCTGGGGAGTCAAGGTGTGCTGGGCATGCTTGACTTACCCAGGGAAGGTGCTGGTACCTGGACACTGGAGGCTGTGCAGCCCAGGAAGCAAAGAGGAGATGTGTTTATTTTTATACATGTGTTTTTGAAACTCAGTCAACAGTTGTCAATCTTTTATCTTTAAAATAAGTATTTATTGAGAATTTCATACATGCGTATAAGGCCTTTTGATCAAGTCCATGTCCACTCACTCCCCTCCAATGCCTCCCATATCTCCCCATGGCTTTTTTTCTGATAACTTCGTGTATTCTTTCTTCTTCTTTAATTTTTTATGGGGATTTTGGCTACTCTAGCATTCCCCCCTCTGAAGAGGTAACCCTAAAATGTTTTAAGGATTAGATACAAGCTCCCAAATACTTTCAACATCTTTGGCCTTTGCAACAGAGTATGTTGCTAAGGGGCCCAAGGACATTTTGACTTTTAGCCAAGAAACTGGCTACTTTTCTTTGGGGTCTTTTTGTCTAACTGCCTAGACAATTCTTACCTCCTATTCTTATCACACCATCCTCTGAAGAGGTTACCCAAATTACCAATAGGGAATCGGATGCAGACCACTCTGGCTTCTTCCATTTTTAAAAGGCTAGCTCAAAGTAGCTTAGGCAATTGTTTTCCTAAATAGTCATGATTAATTTGTACCATTATAGTCAATACTTTTGTATCTTGTCCCAAGCCCAATCTGTATTATAAATGATGATTCTCTGCATATAAGATTTACATATTTGACCATATGAAAAATATAAGCTATTTATGATTATTAGAAAAAACATATTTCAAAATATACCAGGATAAAATTTTAATTTTATATGCATACAATTACCATGTGTCAGCCAAAATAAATTCAGTGGCCATTTAAAAAAATGTTTTATTTATTATTTTTATTTTATGTGTATGACTGTATTGCCTGTATGCATGTGAATACACCTATGTTATGCAATGCCACGGAGGTCAGAAGAGGGCTTCAGAATCCCCTGGAACTGGAGTTAAGGACGGTTCGTAGCCGCTGTAACTTCTGAGCCATCAGTGGCCATTTTTTAAAGCAGGAAGTAATGAAGTTCTATCTCTACTTTAAAATATGAGGTAAAATGTATGTTACTGTGCAGACAGGGGTAGTTATACCATGAATAAACTGTGGAAAAAATCCAAGGTCTAGGTGACTTGCTATGAGATGCCAGTAGCTGGGATGTCATCTTGTATTACTTCAATTCAGAACAAAAATCTGAGAGAAAGATTATTGGATCAGAACTTCTAAGGATCCCTTTTCTGAAATAGTCTAGACTGATCATAGTCCCAGTTTGAACTGGCATTTCTACTTTGAAATTGTAGAGCAATGAAGTCAAAGGATAATGTTTTTGCTTTATGCTCACCAGTAATGGTAAAAAAAAAAAAAGAAAGAGAGAACCAAACTTGGTCTTGGTTTTTTTTTCTCTGGGACTTTACATTTAAAACTAGAAGGATAACAAAACACTTGCATTTCTTCCTAGAAAAATGTTACATATGTATGAAGAAAAGAATTAGAATCTATAATTACTACGCTGATTTTAATTTGAAAGTAAACAAGGGAAAACGATTAAAAAAAAGTTATCTAAACCAATAACAAGAAAGCAAAGGCAGTGAGCTAAGTAGGCAACACAAAGCATTCTGAATTCTGAAGAACATCACATCAACGATTGAAAGTGAGGACTCAAAGCACACAGTCAGTCATTCAGAAGAGTGCCTTTCAGTTTGCTTTTTCTTTTATCTTTTTTTCCTTTTTTATTACTTTTTTTTTTTGGACACCGGGTCTCACTATAGCTCACACTGGACTGCAACAGTGTAGGCCAGGGTGGCTTCCAGCTTGCAACAGTCCTCCTGCTCCAGACATCCGGGTGCTGGGACTGCAGATGTGAGCCATAACATTCAGCTTGTTTTTGTGTTTTCAGACAAGATATGGCTGTGCTGTTAAGTGTGGCCTTAAACTTATGATTTTCCTCCCTATATGATGGGGTTAAGGAAAGAATTTTTTTTACAAGATGAGAAAGATATTTGAAAATAAAAGTTAAAATTATAAAGTAGCCCTGGTGAGTTGGCTTAGTGGGTAAGTGCACTTGCTATGCAAGCCTGATGGTCTGAGTTTGATCCCTAACACCCACATAAAGACGGAAGGAGAGACCCAACTCCTGGAAGTTGTCCTACAGCCCCTGCACAGACACTTAGCATACAAATGCCTTTACTTACACACACCAGACACAGGCACACACTATAGAAAAATAACAATTAAAAAGTAAAATTCAAAGAAATTACAAAGGAAATAAAGATAGTCATATAAAATAAGCATATTTAATGTTCTCAGTTTTAGGATTTTTAGGTGTTAGAGGAATAGTCTGATTGTTTTACACATCATTTTTAAGGTGAGTTTTTGAAAGGTAGATAAATTATAATATATATTTCATATATGTATGTAGTCAGAAATGAGTAAATTGATTTGGAAAAAATCCTGTTTACTTCTGTTTTTATATACTAAAGATTGTGGTGAATCTTAAGTAGATGGAAGTATTGCTTGACATAGTTTGTCATTACTGAAGAGAAGAATTTGGTGTAAAAATGGAACCTGTTTGCTTGCTACATTACATTTTTTAAATTAGACTGGTCACTAACCAAACATTTGTGCATAAGAAGTTTTCAGATTCTAGAAAGATTTTAAAAGGTTTATCCATGTGGTTGGTATTAGTTCAATAAATAAACAGTCCCAAACAGAACAAGTAACAATTCCCGGCATGCTCATTAAATGACACAGAAAAACCATTTCTGAATAATTTTTAGGAATTTTCTTATTTAATGTGAGTTAGACATAACATTGAATGAGTTGTAGAATAGCACTAATGGAATTCTCATCCCTTAGGCAGACGCTGATGGTTGGCGATAAGGAGAAAGATTAGAGGAGGAAGAGAAAAAAGAGGAAGACAGAGGAGGGAGGGAAGGAAATGGAGGAGAAAGGAGGTCCAGGACAGAATTATAGAATGTCTAACTGTCTAGAGCCATGTCATTCTTGTGATAAAAGCAATTTTGAACAGATTACAGAGTACAGCAGAGGCACTCTTTTCAATCAAGGTATAAAGCAGCCCCAACTGTAGAAATGAAATCAGCTTGGATTCCTTTTGAAGTGAAAGTCTGATAATTTCTATGAAGTAACTGAGACTGCTCTGCAAAAAGTGATTAAAAATTAGCTCATGGGACTGGAGAGATGGGACAGAGCTTAGGAGCACTGGCTGCTCGTTTAGAGGACTTGAGTTTGGTTCTCAGTATCCACATGGCAGCCAACAACCTCCTGTAAATCCAGTTCCAGGGGGTCCAATTTCCTCATCTGCCCTCATGACATTGCACACATGGTGCAATCACATACTTTCAGGCAAAATACTCATACACACAAAAATAAAAATAAATAAATACAACTTAATAGCTCATATGTAAAGGTGCAATTATTCTTTTTTAGGTTGATAGTGGATATCATTCAGGGACTGGTTTCTAGAAGAATGACAGCAACAACGAGGTGGCCTGCTAAGATGGAATTGTATATTAAAGGAAGACAGAATCGATACAGAGGGAGAGAGAGCTGCTGGATGAGATACAGGTATGAAAACTTATTCTACTGACTGTTAACTTCTGTCTGGTCTCTCACACGTCTTCCCTGGCTCCTGGAATGCTGTTTCCCACCAGAAGTTCCTCTGAGATGGGCATTCCCATTCTCCCCTTTGAGTCTTCCTTTTTTAAATTGAACTTTTATGAATTTCATACAATAAATTTTGATGATATTTAGATCCCCTCCTGTAGCCTGAAAATGACTTATTCCTCCCAGAGTTCTGAAGAGGCATGGGCTAGCACAGAGCACCCTGGGAAGAAGGGTGGAGCCTAGCATGGGGAAAGATTGGAACAAAAGGATTTGGCGCCATACTGGGAAGCAGGGAAGAGGGAGCAGGTGAGCCAGCCTGCCCTGGACCCTGTGGGGTGCCCGGGGACCTCGAGAGAACCCAGTGGACCCCTCACAGAACTCTGTGGGGTGAGTGGGCATGCAGGCCATGAGATGAGTCAGACCATGGGCAAAAGCGATCCAGAACGGCAGGCCGAGCTGCACAGAGCTGGGTGCTGGGTGTTGGGTGTTCGTTTCTTTGTAAGTCTCTCCCCTCCCCTCCCAAAGGTATAAACTATGCAAGATTCAGATTTAAAAAAAAAAAAGAATTTTGGAATGAAATACATGGGACTTTGCCTTTTTTATCATAATAAAAATGTCAACAATTATGTTTACCTTATCTCTAGGTTCTCATTTTAAAGACCTATCAAAATATCTTGCATTGTATCCTACAGGCATGTTTCAAACATCCTTTGTTAATCTTTGTTTTGTGTCTGAAAATCATATGACTGATTTATTCTTTTAATTTATATGTATTTCCTTCACTAGAATCAAGGATGAGTGCCTTTTCTAGGCTGGACACCTTGTCTAGAAACTGCTGCTTAACCTGGTGAATTTTATCCATAAAGCAAATGGATGGGACAGTACAAGTCAGTCTACTAGCATGTATTTTCTTCCATGGGAGACTATTCTATATATTTCTGTGATATCAAATGTTTGAAAGAATTTTTCCATTCAAATGAGAAAAAGTAAGTAGATCCTCTGAGCCACACTGAACACACAAGTTACTTTAGATTTTCAGAAAGTCAGGTAAAAATATTTGCATTCACAACTCCACAGTCACCGTGTATTTGACCACATTTTTAACTTGATGGATCACATATAGACATACCAGTCACAGTAAACATATGATGCTACAAATCACCAGACTTAACTGTAGGATTATATGCCTTTAAATAAAGAGTATAGGAGTTCATTAGGGAGGGTTGTGGCCATAACTTATAATATCACAGCCTGTACACAATTTCACATATTTTTTTCATGGCTTCTACTGTATTTAAAGACTTTAATTAATGTGTTTATTGTAACACTCTTATTTATAAACTGTGGTTTCCTTGTTAATTAAACTTCCTTGCCTAGCTGCTTCCTAGTAGCAAAGTATTGACTTAATGTTAATGGGGGAAGTAACTCATTCACTAAATAATTTAAGAATGGTAACATTATCATACAGCTAAGATTTATTAACAACAGTGGATACAGTAAAGCACTCATATTACTAACTCTGCCTAATTTCCCTTTAATAAGTACGTTCTAATATGTCTTTTAAACATTTTATGTATATAAGTGTTTTCCCTGGATGTATGTAAGTGTACCTTTTCAGTGCAATTCTCATAGAGGCCAGAGGAAGGGGTAGGTTCCCCTGGAACTGGAGTTACCAACAGTTGTTGGCTGCCATGTGGGTGCTACAAACCATCACCCCTGTGTTGGTGCTAGGAACTGAACTTTAGTCTTCTGGAAAAGTAGCCAGTGCTCTTAACCAGGAGCCATCTCTCTAGCCCCACCACCACTTATTTTAGTAAGTCTGGAGTTTTGAGAGAGCAGAGTTGGATAAAATCGTTGTTTAAAAGATCACCACCATTGTTAGCAGTTGTTATTTATAAAGGTCATCCAAAAGAGGAAACTAGGCATTTTATTGAAATTGAAGTTTAAATGATCAGAACAAATCAATTATACAATTATTTTTTCTCTTTTGCTTTTCATAATTAAAGTAGACCTCAAATACGAAATTCTCACTGCTCTCTTGCAAAATGGCATTTCTATTCCCTTTCTAATCTAGTGTTGAGGGTTTTTTTTTCATGCTGAAATGATAAATACAAATAAATGAAAGGAAAACAAAATTAAAGCACCTACCAGGACTTCCTTTCACTTTACCCAGGGTTCCTAAAAGAGCAATCAACACATTGGGCATTGGTTCTTCTTTTCTCCCTCCTCAGTCAATAACACCCTGCTGTCCTATGCGCATAGCTTTCAGCTTTTATCACTTCCTTTTTCAAATGCGACTGCAAATTCAAATAGAAGCCACCCAGTTTCCAATTAAAACCCTTTGACTATTAGGAAGAGCTGTGAGCATGACCTATAATATCACAGCCTATATACAATTTTATACATGTTTTTCTTGAGTAGGGAGGGAGGAGGCTGATGGGAGAAAAAAGAATAGAGATGTATGAATCTCAGGGGGCTGGGAAACTTAGAATGACAAGTGATGCCCTTGAAACCCTATGAGAAAAGTAAGTACAGTGTCCAAACATTAGTGCATATGTATACCTGAAAGCTGCTTGGAAAGGAACACAGTGCCACACAGAAGAGATCTCCCTTAGAGTGGTTGGTGAGCATGGTCCAGGAGATTCCCAAAATAACACAGGTTATTGCCAAGCCTCTTGGTTATTTCCCAGAACTAGGGGATAAAGCTCTACTGTTGAGGACAGGACATACTTAGGGTACAGGACATGAAACAATGGAGCAAGAACTGACCTGGAAGCCTTCTAACCGAAGTTTGGCTATCATAATGCTAGAGGATGATATGCAAACTACCAAGGGAGAAAAACAATCAATGATCCAACCCAGCCCTAAAGCCTGATAACCATATTGACTGGCATGGCAAACTACCTCTATTGGAGCAGCAGTGGCCCTGTTATCTGGGGGGCAATCAACTTGGACTTGAAGCCCTCTCAGGTGGGGCAGGAGCTCATGTGTGGCACTGTAAACTCAGCCAAATACACATGGCAGGAGGGGACATAGATCTTAGAGAAAACCCTATCTCTTTCATATCTCAAGACAAATGAAACTTCTTACTATATGCTAAATATTGATCCTTATATTTACAGACAAGCATACTGCACGGCAGTCATCAAAGAAACTTCTTTTTGCAACAGACGGAAGGAAGCTAATGCAGAATTGCACATCTGGTCAGACACAGAGAATATATGTCTGAGAGATGCCAAGTACTAGGTGACACATCTAGAGTTGAACCTCTACAACTAAGGCATGTAGAACATAACAGAATAAGGGGTAGAGAGAAAACTAATGCATCCCTCAATTCTCACCAGTAACGCTTCCTCATACAACAGAGCGTGATGCACACAGAAGGGCACAACTATCTAAGTTTTAAAGAATAAGAGACTTCAGAATGTAGGATAGGACTCCTATATGGAACCTCATCCATTCACAGCTTAGGGACCTTTGTGGAAGAGGAGGCGGAAAGATTGTAAGATCCAAGGCTGGTTCACGAACATAGGGAAGCAGAGGCTTCCAGGCCACTGGAGGCTTGCTCATGTGAGCTTGTGGCAACGGTGGCATTGAGCACAGGACCCGTATCAACTCAATATAACAAGGGCCCAAAGGGGAGGAGAGAAATAGATGGTGGGCCAACACTAGACTGAGAACTATTTGAGATTGAATGCTGTTGCGTGAAAGAGAGTATGATTTACGTACGATCACTGGATGGGCTGACTAGATTCCAGTGGATGCATTTACACTGAGGGACATTTGGGTACAATTGCCTGAATGAGTAGGACTTGGCATGTATGGCAGAATGCATGAGGTTTGGTGGGGATACAGGGAAGGCATGGATGGGGGAGAGGGTCTAAATTTGATTAAGAATTGTTGTATGAAATTTTAAAAGTTTAATAAAAATATTTAAAAATCCTTCGTGGCCTTTACAATCAACTTATCATATTGTGATGTATTTTTACATTTTTCCCACAAGTCATATGAGAGCCCTGAAAGCAGTCTGTATCTTAATTACATAATCCCTCCCTCCACCCAAATCTCCATTTACTTAAATGTTGATAGATTGAGTTGAAAATCATTAAGGAGAATTAACTTACGTGAAATGTTGCTTGGGACCTTCTGGCCACTGCACATAGCAAAGGGTGCGGCCCGGCATGACCTTAATTTTGGAATAAAGACACTGAGGGAAGGCAAGGAGAAACGCTAGAATCCAAATACTTCCAATGACGATCTTGGTGGCTGTGGCAGACAGTCTGGGTTTCAAAGGATCAATAATGGCCATATACCTGTATAAGAGAAACAAGTGCATTTTGTTAGTTCTTTAGATATTGGAATTTAAAATAGAATATCAAAGATGTTTTAATAGATAGATCTGTCTCTCAGTACACAGTTGATAAGCATTTCACATTGAGAAGCAGCATATATAATAATGGCAGTGGCTCGGGTCTCAACAGATCTAGGGTCAAATCCTACCCTGAGATTTACCTAACCAATTGAACCTCGGCTTCATTATTTTTAAAATAGATATAAGAAACCTACTTCTCAGGGGGGGCAGGAAAGATTAACAGAACAGTGTCAGTGGAACTATTGATTGCTTGGTGCTGTGCCTAGCACATTATCTGAATTCATAAACATCTACTGAATTGAATGCAAAAAGCATCTACTGAATACTGGAAAATACTAGTTCAATACTGCAAGAGCTCCCTTTTTCTTGTTTTTTATTTTGTCAGAGCTGAGAACTGAACATGGGTCCCCACCACTGTTGGCTGCACAAATGCTTTGCCACTGAGCCATAGCCCCTCAATTATCATTTCCTTTTCTGTCTCTGTAGGCTTAATAGAGAATTCTTGTCAGGTAACATGAATAATACCTGTATGACTGCCAAGGATAGAGAAGCCCTGCGAATAATATGGCCTACACACCCATAAAGAAGCAATTCTGGGATTCAGGTATATGACCAAGTCAAGCTTGAAGGAGGCTAGGCTTCATATTATCCAGCAAGTTCAATTTATACTGCATCATGGAAAACTTGATGGCGTTTATTATATGTCTGCACAAAACACAGTTATAGAGAAATGTTTTTGAGGCTGCAAATGATGTACATATGACTATTGTAGGACAACTTTTTGGAAAATTGGGAATTCACTCAATATGGTAAGAAAAGTCATTTTATTCTTGTAGTAAAGACAGTGGCTATATAGCTCAAATTTTCAATTTTCAATTGGATAAAATATAGTCAATTGACAGATTTTGGCTAGTGATTAGAGAAGAAATGGTATTTTTAAAATTAACTAACTTCATATTTCTGCAAATACAGCATAACATATTGTTTTATTTTTATTATTATCCATTTTCTGGTTTATAATATTTGTGTTTTTCAAAGCTTATACTTCTGTCTTGGGGTGACTATTAGTTAATCATAAAACATTACAAACTGGGGCTGGAAAGATGGCTCAGCGGTTAAGAACACTGGTTGTTCTTGCAGAAGATCTGGGTTCAAATCCCAGCACCCACGTGGCAACTAACAACTGTCCATAACTCCAGTCCCAGGGGATCCAACAGCCTCTTCTGACCTCCGCGGACATTGAACGACACGAGTGCACTTACCTACATGCACGAAATACACGCATACACATAAAATAAAAATAAATAAAATTAAAAGAAACATTACAACCTTAAGAATAAACATTTCAAAATAAGAATAATGCATCTATTCACTGCTATTTGTTTGTGTAATTATTAGTCATGATTAAATCTTTAAGTAGATATATTGGAAATTAAAAGTATTTTTAATAGTAACAAAATTTACCTGGATGGATATTCTTAAGTTAATATGTGTGACAACTAACAGACAAATGTGAATCCTAGATATAAGAATCACACTTGTCCTTCTAGGATCAGCTTGTTTCACATAGTTGCAGGATTCCACAGACATGAAGCATCTAAAATAGCTGAACTCATAGTACCAGAGAAGGGAATCATGGTGGCCAGAGGGAGAAGGACAGGGAGTTTTTACTTACTTGACACAAAGTTTCACTTCTACAAGTCAAAGATGTTCTAGAGATATTTCTTACCCTATAGTATCTATAGTTACAAAATGATATTAGGAACTTGAAAATGTGTTAAAAGGCTAAGTCTTATGCTGAGTGTTCTTACTCCAAAAATGAACTTCCCCTGACACACACGTAGAAAGCACAGGAAGTTTTGGGAGGTGTTGGATACATTTAATAACTTGATTATGGTGAGTGTATCATAGTTAACTACCTTGATCCAAATTCATTAGAATGAATACTTTAAATATGCCAATTACACCTTAATGAAGCTCAAAAGTAAAAAAAAAAAAAAAGCATGGCTATAAAAATGGTACCATGGGTTAAGAAAACAGAATGAACGATAAAATGAAAATAAAATGCACATTTGGAATGGTAGGCTATTTAAAATTCAAGCTCATGAAGATTATACTACCAATAATCACTGATTGCAAACACAGTCAGAAACTTTACAGTGTGCATTTAATGCCTAGAATAACTAGTTTCTCAAACTGGAAAACCCTTATCAATCTATGTGGATGAGAGAAAGAGGTAGAGTTCAATTATCTATGATCACCCTGATGGCTGTGAATGTCCAAATACTTGTGGAAGAGAAGTGAAAGAGATGTAAGTTATATCTTAGGAAGAATTAGAAGTAGCATTTTACCTTTAAAGCCAAAAGCATTTTTGTATAATGCTAAACCCTGAACTCAAGCTTGTAATAGTGGGATTGCAGGAAGGTGTGTTTGTGTCTCCACTGCCACTGCTGATAATTTACATAGTATTTATCAGTGCATTCTTCTACAGTTCCATGGGTGTTTCCAGAGCTAAGTTAATAGATTTTGCAGTACCCCTGAGCTGAGTGTGCCTCCATTTGGTCTCAATCTTGCTTTTTTGCTGACTCTGAAAGTTTATAAATACAATTCGGACATTTATAGTTGGTTTTATAAGCTTAGAGAACTGTCCAGGTTTTATAACACAGATAGTTCAACAATAAATGCCAAATTTCTCATTGATTCTTTTGGCTAGTTATTCTAACTTTATATAAATTATTTCCTGATAGGTAGACTATTACTTTGTTCAAATTATGTAATAATAAATTTATGTCCTAACAAAGTGGTATTTTAGTAAAAATATGAATCTTGAAACCTTAAATTTTGAAATTTTATTTTTATTTATTACTGGTGGTGGTGTGTGTGAGAGAGAGAGGGAGAAAGAGAGGGGGGCATACATGTGTGTCATGGTGTGTGTGTGCAAAAGTCAGAGAACATCTTTGTGGAGTCTGTTTGCCCCTTTAATTTAAGTGGTTTCTGGGGATTGAACTTAGTGTAGGTGGTCAGGCTTGCTTGATAAGCAGTTTTACTTGCTGAGCCATCTTGCCCTTTAAGCACTAAGAAGACATTTATTTTTGCCTTTCTCATCTATTTTTCTTTTTCTTTTTTAAAATTATTTTTATTTTATGTGTATGAGTGTATTGCCTTCATGTATGTGTGTGCACCCATTTCGGGCAATGCCACAGAGGTCAGAAGAGAGTATCGATTCCCCTGGAACTGGAGTTAAGGATGGTTCATAGCCTCCACGTGGGTGCTGGGAATCGAATCCAGGTCCTTTGCAAGAGCAATCAGTGCTCTTAACTGCTGAGACATCTCTTTAGCCCCTCTTGTCTGTTATTTAGTTAATGAAACATTAATTAGAACATGAGTGTGATATTCCAAACAGTGAAATAATACAGAAGGTGGGCAAATATAAGATTTAAATCACTCACAGTCTATGAAATAGGTGACAAATTAGTTCATTTTCTATTATTATAAGTTATAATTACCCCAATCTTGGTACTTTATAATGAAGAAAAGTTTACTTAGTTCATAGTGTTAGAGATCAGAGGGGTACTGTCAGTTGTTCAGTGCTAGTGAGTGTCTCATCACAATGGCAAGTGGCAAGTGCACTTGTGAAAGCGAGAGGTAACCTGGTGAGAAGGGAGGCAGCAAGAGAGGAGGGCCTTGTCTTGTTTTTTCCTAATAACCTCTCAAAGGAACTGATCAAGGTCCCTCAAGGACTGTGGGGTCAGTCCACCAAGGTCAACTAGGTCCTAGGGGACTCTGAGTCATCTCCTGAAGTGTCCTACAATTATAATGGTCATCAGTTCTCACCAGATGGACCCTAAGTAGTGTTGAGTCTACAAAGATAAGGATCGACACAGAGAAAAAATTTTCCTGTATACTTAAAGCAAGATCATGGTCAAGTTAAGCCTTTGACTCATCCTCATATATACATGGAATAACTGGTAAAAGGAAGGCCAAAGGAGCCAGAGGCTCTTCCAAAGCCCAAGTGACCCCTGAAGGCCAGATATACTTCTATTAATGGTAAAAAGAAATTAATTTTTAAAAACCAAGCAAAAACATAACTAAATGTTAAAATGATTGCTATATTTCTTTAATGATCTTTAACTAGAATTATACTCTTTGGGCATTAGGCTTAACCATAAAAGACATAATGTAGGCAAGTATTTGTCATTAAGGTTTTTCTCCTTGATAAGGAAAACACTACTCAAATATAGGCCATCATAACTTTTGTTGAATTTAACACTACAGTGCCTACCTGAAGCTGAGGAAAACAGGCCCACCCTCTTAAACGATGAGGCTAACTCTAAGAATATCTATTCTAACTATGAAATGCTCTTCTTTCTGGAAGATAATTGTAACATGCCATTGTGTACTCTGACCACCATGATAAATGAGGTCACTGGATATCCTGTCAAAGTCACAGGTTTCAGGAAAATTATCAAAACCGTCAGTACTGTCCCCATGAGACATTGCTGGACAATCCTATGAAATAAAACTGTGGAATTATATCTCCCTCTCAGACAGTCAGTTATAGAATGACATCTCCTTTTGTCCTCAACAGGAATGAGACCCAAATTTCACCAGGCAAGACTGTGGGTGTCCATGGTCAAGAATTGTGTCTGATACATGGGAAGTGGCATACATTGTTGGCAGAGAATGATTACATTGTTGCCCTTTCTGACTTCTCATATGCAGTCTCTAAGCATTTCCTCCACCCTGCAGGGCTCTGGTGCATGGTTCACCCAGCTGCACCCTTGTATCTCACCTTTGTAAATAAGATTTATGTTAACAATAATGTCAAAAATTTTCCTCATTAATCTTGTCTCTCAATGTTTCTCATGGGGATTTTATAGAAGAAACCCAGTAGTTGACTTCTAAATTTAAACTGACTGATAAAAAATTTCTCAAGCTCTTTGGTCAAACCAATGGCCTTCTCCACAATGCATTCCTTGCTGTGGACAGAGGTGACATAGATGTCATCAACCCAGTTGAATCCTGTGACAATGCATGCAAAGGGTTCTTTGGATGGTTTTCTTGCTTCCCCTTTTCCTCTCTAAAAGCAAAATTGTCTTTGTAAATATATTCTCAGTAGGAACTGTAGATATATGAACAATAGCACTTTATGTATGACACAGATGTTACCTTACCCACAAAGCATATCTCAAAGAGACATGCTGTTATCCCATGGCTGTCTTTCACTCAGACTCTCTGCCATCCACTACCTTTTTATCATGGTTCTTAAAACAGTCCCTTCTCATAAATACTCTGACCACTGGCCCTTTCTACATCATCCCCTTTTACAGCATAAAAAAGTTAGTCTATGCTCCCCAAACCCCAAGAGTGACTTGGGAGGGGCGATGAAGGACTAGGAACTAGCCATATTTTTGACAGGTAGATAGAGAAAAGGCCAATGATAAATAATAAATATGGCACACTCTGACTTAGTTTTGGTCTGAGCCAGTCTTAGGGGATCCTCCCGCAAGCGAAAAGGGCTTTTTTTTTCTGGCTAACTGGTCCAGATCAGTTTAGATGAGACCAAGTTCAGTTCTGAATGTATCTCAATGTGGAACTATGGCATTTTCAGCTCTCTCTTCTCTAAGTTAATCAGTGCAAAATTAAGGGAGGGCAGCCAGCCCCACACCACCAAAAATCCTTCTTGGGGCTTTGGATATTTTAGTTTCTGAATGCCCTCTTCACTTAGATCTCTCTCTCTCTCTCTCTCTCTCTCTCTCTCTCTCTCTCTCTCTCTCTCCACCCCCCTCCTCTATTTGTGTGTTTTTACTTTTAATAAAGTTTGTTACCAGCTGCTTTCTGCTATGTCTGAAATTTTTTCCCTGCCTTATAGTTCTTTAACTGGCAGAGAAAACAAACCCAACAAAGACCTCTAGATGGTAACACATTGAGGTCTTTACGGTGGGCCCTATTGAATATCATTGATGTCCTTATAAAAAGGTGAAATGTGGAAATACAGAGAGATGGGGAGAATGCACTTGAAGCTGGGGTTTGGAATGACATATTAGTGTGCTCAAGAGTATCCGAGATCATCAGCAGAATATCAAAATTTAGCAAGTGACAAGGACATTTCTCTAATGGTTTCTGAGAGAGTAGGGCGCAAACATCACCTTCATTACACAGTTCCAGTTTTCAGAACTGAGCACTCTAAATTTCTGTTGCTTTCAGTCTTCTAGTCTGCAGTATCATATGCTAATGTAGCTCTGGCAAGACGCACAGTGAATAGGGCTGGGAAAGAATTATACGTTTGAATAATTACGGATGACTGTATGTAAGGGGAGGTGGTGGTTGTGAAGTTATGGTGAAGATCTATGCAGATATTTTTGCATGCAAAATAATTAGTGTGATTTAACCAGGGGACAAGAATAATCAAATTTTCTCATTTTTGTTTATTAATTAGTATAGAAATTAATAGGTTTTATTATGGTCTTTTCATTTTACTTTGGCTGGCCCATCTTCAAGTCCTCCCCCATCCTTCTGCCAGTCTCTTGTTTGTTTCCTTTTACACCAACGTCTCCTTTTTTTCATGACCCATATATTCAATTGCCCTGTCCTTTAAAACCTCTTTCTTCCTCTCATGGACCCTTTCTAGTTTCATGACTTATGAGCGTAGTCACACCCAAAGCTAGGAACTGCCTATGAGGGAGAGCATTTGCCTTTTTAAGTCTAGGTTATCAATGGAAAAGAACTTATAGATCCAGGTTGTATGATGGTTGGAAAATGAACTGAGACAATCAGTCACCTGGAAGCTGCTTTGGTTTGGATGAGAGGTGATACCTCGAGGACCAGGTCTGGTCCCCAGAAACTGTGATTAGTGGATGGCTTGGTAAAAGACACTGTTGTAGAAAGGGAGACTGAGTTGGACAAAGAATTTTACTGCTGAAGACCAGTTTGAAACTGAGGATTAGGAGTTCATTTTGTCACCAACATTGCCTCTTCAGCCCCTTCCCCAGTGATAATAACCTACTGCGCAGTAGGAACGGAGCAAATGGATGCACAGGCTCACAAGAACAAAAATTCTTCGTACCTCTAGGGGAAAAAGATCAAATTAAGAATGATTTTACTGAAACAATTGTCAGCACTTTAGTCCAAACTTTAAGAAAACATCAATTAGTTGTTTTCTACAAATTTGAAGTTTTTCAGCACAGAATGCAGCCTTCAGATGATTAACTGATTGCTTCTCAGGAAAAGTTTCCCGAGGTGATATAGATTTCAGTGTCTTCTTGCTTGCTTCTAATGCAGCCCAGCTACATAACAATGGCTGCCCATGACTCAGAGTAACTCAGCATTTCAGCTGGTCTTGGGGTGCTACATTACTTTCTGCTTTAACAAATCACTCAAGAGATAAGCAACGTTTGCTTAAGTTGCATTTCCTAGGTAAAATGTATCTTTTTTCCCCATAGTATTTTAAAACAAGAATAAGATGATAAAATAATTATATATTTCCCAAAAGATTTCATTCATTATTTTATTTCCACCCCGTTTATTATTATTGCATGTGTGTGAGAGAGAACACATATGTGCTGTGGTGTATGTGTGGAGGTCAGAAGACACCTTTTGGGAATGAGTTCTCTCCTTCCACCATGGATTTTGGGGATTGAATGCAAGTTGTTGGGCTTGTTTTATAAGTGATTTTACCTGCTGAGCCATCTTGCAGGCCCTGTTTTAATAGATTTTAAAATAAATAAACATTTAATAAAATACCCACACTCATAAAGATGAGGGTGCACATGTAGTAAGAATTCAAAATCATCGACTGGGAAGAAGCAATTCAGTTGTTCATTTCATCAATTCAAAGATTATATGAAATAAAAAAATATATTCAAGAGTGTTAGATGATATCAAACATAGTAAACATTCAACCTTTGTGAATAAAAATAGTTATGGAGGTAAACCTAAATTTAAAATAAAGTTAACTTATTTAAAGTGATTCTTAGGTGTTGGGAATGGCATGCAAAGAAAAGGAAATTTGTCACTAAATTCTGATCTGACAATTTAAAAATATCTGCTTTTATTATTGTCCTTGGTCCTTCAGTACAAACCCATTTCAGCAGGGTAATGTGGTGTAGGTGACCTTCCTTCTATTCTCTCATTTTAATGCAAACGATGCTTTTTATCTATTTATTTTTATTTTACGTGTATAAGTGTCATGTCAGCATGTGTGTAAGTGCACCCGTGTTGTGCAATGCTCGTGGAAGCCAAAAAAAGGGTGTTGGATCCCCTGGAACTGGAGTTATGGACAGTTGTTAGTCACCGTGTGGGTACTAGGAATTGAACCTGGGTCCTCTGCAAGAGCAGTCAGTGCTCTTAAGTGCTTAGCCATCTCTCCAGCTTCTCTTATTTATAGTCTTATATCTTTTAATTAAGGTTGACTTGAGCACAAATTTCAACAAGAGTTTTAAAAGTTGCCTCTACTCAATCATTCATATAATAGATATTTTGTGGGGCCATCATATCTTGTTTCCAAGAGCTAGAACTGTAAACGATGTTAACTGAAAATATTCTCCAACTTCTCTCAAACCATGCCCTAAAGAAAATTAGAGTGCTCACTGTGGTGCTTAGGGAGGGCTGTAGGTGTAGTGGGAATCTGAAAATCTTCTCTTTGGTGACTTGTATAACTAGATGATTTAGGAACTTCAGAAATTTTATTAGTCTACTTTTATCTTAATCATTGATTACATATTTGTGAATTTAAATCTTCAAGCAATTAAGATCCATGTTGATTGACTAGCTTGCTATCTATGTCATATAAATATATATACAATATTCAGCCTCTGAAAACCTTCAGTTAGGCAGCTGGAGATATGATACAGCAGTTAAGAGTACTAGTTGCTCTTGCAGAAGACCCAGGTTCAAATCCCAGCAAACGTATTTCAGCTAACAGCCATCTGAGACCCACTTCTGGACTCCACAGGCTATGCACGACCCAGGTGCACTCACATACATGCAGGCGTAACACTCACATATGTAAAATAAGTAAACAAATAAAAAGATGTAAAAAACCATTCAGTTACCCAGGTAGTCATGCTTCGACAACAGTGGACGGGGTAGGTGAGAGCAGGGAATAACTCAGGCTGACAACTCGTACAGTACTGTTCTACATGTATGTGTGTTTATGCTAGAAATTAAAATGTAGATTCTACTTGATGCTCATGCAAACATTTCAGCCTCAAACTAATAGCCTTCACGTCTGTACTTTCAAATCTTCTATAATAGAGAATATTATGAGACATTCATATTAAAATGATAAAGTGGTATATTTTGGTCCTTGTGCTAATCAAATACTTAGTGCTAGTTGGATCACATGACAAGTGCTTTTGAGTTTTCAATCTATTCTTTGAAGAACAGATGGGTGATACTTCTTGTTAATATAGGTGTGCTTTGAGTTGTTTTTGCAGGAGCAATAAACTTTGACTAAACTTTTGTAACAGATATCCAGCTCCATTTTCTTTATTATTAACACCGTGCTTCTTTAAGGGTACAGAGTAGTTCTGGGTGAAAATAACAAGGAAAACAAAAATGAATCAGCCTACATAGACTTGAATACTTTTTTATCCTCAGCATGCAGAATTAACTTATTGATCTAGCAATAACGGTCACATAATATAAATAAAAATATGTTTAATCTACATCCATTTTTATTCTATTTGGATGAAAAGGAGTGTTTAAATTAGTTAGGAAGGGGGAAAACCCTGAGTGTGCCTAGTAAAAATGAAAGAATAGATATTACAGTAAGAAGCACTTTGGATACTTGTGTAAATAACAATCCATTGGAAGGTTCCACTTTAACTTAAGGAACATATTTTTCTCACCATCATTAAGTGAGCATATCATTGTAGCTATACACGTAATAGCCTCTCATATATACCTTACTGTCAACTTAGGAATAAAAATATGTTTAGCAGGCCAGCTTCTCAGTTCTCAGCATCTTTTACTTAGTTTATCTATCACCCTAAATTATTGGCAAAGCTATAGATTTTCCAGTTTTATTTTATCACCATGTGAGGATCTTTTTAACTCTCTAGATTGAAGAATATTAGTTTTTTCTCACTTAGGTTTAATAAAATTATTAGGAAGTTGAAAATTATTCCGTATAGCTACCTATTTGATGCCATAGCCTCAAAACTTCTCATAAAGAAATGCTAATTTGTTGGCACCATTCACAGTTGTTTCTCTAAGTTTAATTGCCTTCACCCTTAGGTGTTTTATTTCAATGGATTGGTTTTCTTGCTACTCTTGCTTACAAAACATAGCACTCTCTCCTGTTTTGTATTCATTTTAAACTGTTGAAATAGGACATTTAAAAATTCAGCACCAGGCCAGGCATGGTGGCACATGCCATTAAGCCTAGCACTTGGGAGGCAGAGGCAGGCAGATCTCTGTGAGTTCAAGGCCAGCCTGGTCTACAAAATGAGTTCCAGGACAGCTGGGGTTACAGGGGTTTGCACAAAAAAACCAAAAAAAAAAAAAAACAAAGTTGAGTCACCACACTCTTTGTGGATACTTTTATGAATTTTAATTGTGTGTGTGTGTGTGTGTGTGTGTGTGTGTGTGTGTGTGCCTACCAAGGACAGAGGCATGGGATTCTTTGAAGCTATAGTAAGAAGGAGTTGTGAACCACCTGATCTGGATTCTGGGAACCAAATTCTGGTCCTCTGGAAGAACAGTAAGGTCTGTCAACCACTGAGCTATGTCTAAAGCCCCACAATAAAGTGATTTCATATTAAAAGATTCACTTGCCAAGCTAAAGGTGAAACTAAATATTAAAACATGGGAAAGTCCAACACCCACTTTTGGCCTCTGCAGGTATTGCAGGCATGTGGTGCACTTATATATATGCAGGCAAAACACTCATACTTATAAAATTAAAATAAATAAATATGAATTTAAATGGTAGTTTTCTTAGAAGCAGGAGTGGCTATGTTATTGTTCTGGGTAGCTTTGATAATCATCTTGACAGATCTGAGAAGAGGGAACCTCAATTAAGACATTTCCTCTATTGGACTGGCCTGTGGCCATGTCTGTGAGGCATTTCCTTAATTACTTATTGATATAGGAGGGCCGAGCCCATTGTATGCACTGCCACTCCTGAGCAGGGGTCCTGAATTGTATAAGAGAGCAGGCTTTCTGTATAGAAAGACCAGAGGAGCAAGTCAGGAAGCACCTTTCCTTTCTGATCTGTGCTTCAATTCCAGGTTCCCACACTGAGTTCCAGCCCTGGCTTTCCTCACTGTCAGATTGTGACCTAAGAGTTATAAACTGAAATAACCCCTTTCCTCCCTGAGTTGGTTCTGGTCAGGGTTTTACCATAGGAATAGAAAATGGACTAGAACAATTATATTAGTGCAGTAAGCAAGATGCAAAGGGAAAAATATCACATGATTTCACTAAGAATGGGACAATGAGGGAGAGGAGAGAAGGAGCTCTAGAGAGGGGGACAATGAGACACAGATGTTATCAAAGAGGAAATGTGAAAGCAGGGACAGGAAAGGGAGGGTAATTCAGACAGAGGAGCAGAAATCAATAGATGTCTGAAAAAAGCATAGGACAATGTATTATTTAATATGCATACTTAAAGTATATATAACGTGTGTGTGTGTGTGTATGCATGTATATAACTGAAAGCTATCTAACAAAAATCCCAGTGCCATGAAAGGCAAGACTCTCTTTGAGTTATTGGTCAGCATGTCCCAGAGACTCCAAAAATAATAGAGGCTATTGTCATAGCCTCTTGGTTGCTCCCAGAACTGGAAGGTAAGACCCTATTGCAGAATGCACCACACACTTTGAATAAAAGACTTGGAGAAACTGAGCTGGCATTGGCCTGGAAACCTCTCCCCAGAGGATCAACTCTCATAGTATTGGAAATTGCAAGCTGACAAGGGAGAAAGTCTTATCCAGCTCTGGAGTCTATGAACTGAAACAATGACCAACCCAGAAAAATATTCCTACTGGTGCAATACTGGCACTTTTATCTTGAGAGTAATCAACGGCTGTATAATTGGACTGAAGGCCCTCTCAATAGTAGGGAATTCACGCCTGGTTCTATAAACTTGGACAAATGATTAGCGAGGTCATCAAACCTTAGAGGAGAACCTACTACTGCAACTTTCCTAAAGATTGTGCTAACCAGAGCACCAGGATAGCTGTTGCATAGTGTGCTGCATGAGAGAAAAGCTGAGGCCATGAACTCTCAACACTACGATTGTCTAAATAAGGCCTCCATCATGACAACACCATCTGACATGTCAGTGTAGTTGAAGGAATTTCAAAAGATCCCATGCCTAGGTGAAGAGCTGGGATGAGATATCCATTCAATCTCAAGTGATCTGCCTTAAGCATATTTACATATGAGCAGAACTAAATGAAATCACTATATTATAAATAAAGATATATATGTTACAATAATAATCAAAGAAGAGAAGGTGGTTGAGGAAAGACATGAGGGAGAGGTGGAGAGGATGCAGACACATTATTCATATACGAAGTTCTCAACAAATAAAATGTTAATAAAAATAAAAGGTTGTAGAAGGTGATTGTAACATGGTGGTTATAAGAGGCTGGGAGGGGAAGAGGAGGAGGTGGGGATAGGGGGAGGCTGAAAACAATCAGGTGTGACAATCAGGTAACAGCAAGAATTTCTGATGAGGAATTGTGTAGGAGGATGACTATATAGAACAATACTGTACTGCCCATTTCAAAAACCTACAAAGGATTGTGAAAATTGTCTTCATAAATAAGTGCTACGTATTTGCAGGGTTAGACATGTTAAAACTGATGTAAACATTTTGAATTGCATACCCATGTGGAAACAGCATGTGAAACTCCTATAATGTGTAAAGTATTTGTGTTTTTACACATCAATTGAAATAAATTAACTAAAAGGTTAAGGCAAGATTAAGAAAGCTGGAGTGGCTACATTATTATTAGTCAAAGAAGCTTCAGAACAATGAACATGACCAGAGAACAGATGCCAAGAATATATAATAATTCTAAGTGTATGTGATAATGCAACTTCATGATCTATGAAGTGAAAACTGACAGAACTGCATGGATGAGTATCCAAATCCACAGGTATTATAACTTTAGACTTCAGTTATTTTCTTGTAAAGTCACAAATCCCCAAGGAGAGGGATATATTTTGAGATGTGTTTGTCATTTTCAGGTATGATCAAGTGCACTTACTCTTAAGTAGACCATCTCACCCCGTGTCCTATTGAACATGGAACACATGAGGTATATGAGGCTGTTGTCATGAAACTTGGTATACTGTTTTTCAGTAAACTTTAAGAATTTTTACTGATTTTTAAGTTTTTTTTTTTTTTTGTGTGTGTATAGTGTGGGGATCAAATCCAGGGTCTTGTGCATGTTAGATAAGCACTCTACCACTAAGCCACATGCTAACACACAAAATTTTGATCAATAGATGAATTATACTCTAAAATAGTAATAAGAAGTATAATGTAGGGTTATAGAATCAGTAACATAGTCACTTATGATTACCACATTAGTCGATGTATAGTTTCACTATACATAGTTGTATATTGAATACTTTTATAAGACTGCCATCTTAGTAAGATTTTTGACACCAGAAACATCATATACATAGAAATATTACATTGCACTAGGAGTATTCAGCTTTCTATAGTCTTAGGAAGTCACCACTTTTGATGGTTTGAATGAGAATGTCCCCCATAGACTTAAAGTGTTTGAAGACTTGGTCAGTTAGTGGCACTGTTTTGGGAGGGTCATGAAACCTTTGGGAGGAGAGGTTATATTGGAGGAAGTATGCTACTGGGGGCAGGTTTTAAGTATATGTAACGTTGCTCATTTCCAGTTAGGCTCTCTCTGCCTCCTGTGCCTGCTTAAAAATGTGACCCCTCGGTTTTCTGCTCTGGTCACCTCTGTTGTCATACTTCCTCACTATGATGGACCCTTATCCTTCTAGAGCTGTAAGTCAAATAAACTCTTCCTTCTATCATTTGCCTTGGTCATGGTGTTTATCACAGCAACAGAAAAGCAACTAATACACCATTCTATACATGGTCCGTAACTGACTAGAATGTAATGTGACAGGATGCTTTCGTAGAATTCATGGACAGAAAATCAGTAAGTACTTGAAAGAACTGAAATACTACACAAACAGTAATAAAGAATAGAATAAGAATTTGAGAAGGAGCAAAGGGGGAATGTTCAAAGAATTGGAAGGGGGAGGAGGAGGGTGGAAATGATGCAAATATAGTACTCATGTATGAAATTACCAAAGAGTTAAAAAATTCTTAGATAACAATGGAATTAAACTACAAATCTGTAACATAGGTAACAGGATATTGTGAGAATTCTTTCCCTGGAAGATGAAAACATGTATCTACCCATTTTTTATAAGGCCCCAAGGACTAATTGTGAGGACTAATCCTGGGTGTCAGTTTGACTGAATCTGGGATTAACTGAAATGAGAGAGACCTTCTTGACTGGATCATTTGAAGTGGAAGATCCATCCTAAATGTGGGCGTGACCTTCTGATGGCGGCCTGTATAAAAGGCCATGGCAGAAGGGAATGCTTGCTTTTTGCCCCTCGCCTTCTCTCTCTCTCTCACTGGTGGCTAACATCTTCAGAATCCAATGAAGTCTGAGGACTAGCAGATCTCTTGGAATTTGTCAGGCCTTTAGTACCAGATTGGGACTATTGACATCCAGCCTCATGGACTGAACAACTACCAGATTCTCAGCCTCTCCAGTGCAGTGCAGCCACTGTTGGACTACTCGGATTCCATCCTGCAAGTTAATCTAATAAATCTACGTGTGCATAAGTGCACACGTGTGTGTGTGTGTGTGTGTGTGTGTGTATGTATTTATTCTACCACTACTGTTTCTTTAGAGAACCAGGACTAATATGTAAACCAAGGTATGATTCCACCAGATTCCACAAAAATCTGACCTGGCAAACCAATCAATTCATTGTGTTTGCTTACAGGGAATGTGTGAGTTGTTCACAGGCATGTGGGTACCCTCAGAGCAGCTTTACCACCAAAAAGTCTCATCCCAACCTGGATGACAATTTCCCCAAATCTGCATAGATAAGAGTTCTCCTGGTCTTATCCTACAGTCTATAAACTCTAGTACCTCCTAAGACTACCAGGCCACATGTAGTTAAGGCCTAATTACATACCACTGGCTGGGAGGTATGGAAAGGAGGAATCCAAAATTGGGAGTGAAGGTCTCAATGCTTTTCTTTCTCCCTCCTTCTAAAAGGAATGTCAACAGTCAATAAGCCAGATCTCCAAGTCTCTTGCAAACAGTCACAGGTGTTCTAGAGAATATGATGGCTATTATGCTTATAGAATACTTCTATGTCTTAGTTACTTTTCTGTTGCTCTTTTAAAGCACTTACCAAAGAAACTTAGAGAAGGAAGAATTTAATTTGAGCTTATTTGAGTTCCAGGTTCCTGAGGGATTATAGTCCTTCATGTCAGGGCAGAGGGGGTGGTGAGGTGGCTGGACCAGAAGCAGAAGCCAAGTGTAATTATATCTTCAAGCAGGTACAGGAAGCAGAGTGAAACTGGAAATCTGGCAAGGCTTAAGAACTTTCAAAGTCCTCCCCCAGTGACTTACTTCCACCAGCAAGGTCATACCTACTAAAACCTCCCTGAACAGTGCCAAAAACTGTGGACAAAATGTTCAAATATATGGAGGCTATGAGGGACATTCTCATTCAAACCACCACACTCAGGAAAATGTCAAACCTTGGAAGTTATATAAAATACTGTTATAAACCATGCTTCTTCGTTTTATATGCTGGTGTAACAAAGTGTCTCTAACTTAGTGGTTTAAAACAGCATGCATTTATTACAACACAATTTCTGTGTCAGGAGTCTGTGGATAAAACTTCATTGGATCCTCTATCTGGATCTCAGAGACTTTGAGTATGGTGGGGCACATGTGTACTGGGAGCTTGCCTGGTAAAACATGTCTTCTACTTCCTCAAAGTTGTCAGAAAAATGTTTCTGTGGCCACAGACCCCGTGCCAACTTGTTTCTTTAAGGTCACCAGTGGAAAAAGTGAGCTTTAAAGATATGTGCTCATGAGATGTAAGCTATGACAAAAAGTTAGGGAATCATCATGATGATGTCTTATGACATTTTCCACATTTCTTTGTCTAGATGCAAATCAGAGTTCTAACCTTCATTTGACAGAAGATAATTATAAAGGGAATATACCTGGGAGACAGATATGAGAGTCTTAAAAATCTGTCTACTACAAAATGGGTCAAAGAAGTCTTAAGGGAATCTAAAAAATATAGTTTGAACTGAACAAGGTATACAAAAGAATAAAAACCAGTGAGATGCAATGGAAGAAATATGTAGACAAATTTATGGAACCAAATGTTTATTTTAGAAAAATGAAAAAAAAATCTTCAAATAAAGGAAGATTAGGAAACTAGAAAAGAGATTGGAGAGATGGCTCAGTGGTTAAGAATACTTTCTCCTCTTCCAGAGGACCTGGGTTCAATTCCCAGCACACACATGGCAGCTAACAACCATCTGTAACTATAGTTCCAGGGTCTCTGACACCCTCTTCTGGCCTCTGCTGGCATCGCATGACATCAGTGTACTTACATACATACATGCAGGGAAAATACTCATACAGATAAAATAATAAAATATTTTTTAGAAAGAAACTAGGAGGCTGGAGGATGGCTCAGTGATTAAAAACACTAGTTGTTCTTGCAAAAGACCTGGCTTCAAATCTCAGAACCCATATGATGGCTAACAACTGCCCATAACTCCAGTTCCTGGGAATCCGACATCCTCTTCTGTCTTCCACAGGCATTGTACAAAACAGGCACACTTACACACATGCAGGAAACACATTCATATACATAAAATAAAATAAATAAACCAAAAAAAAAACTAAAAAAGAAACTAGAAAAAATAAGGGCACGTCGTGTGTGTGTGTCTTTAAAGATCAAATCCAGAGTTTTGCTAATGTATAACATCTCATCTCCTCAACATTTGTTTAATACTAAAATCAATTTAATCTAAAATAACCTTTTGAAAACATCAAGTGATACAGAAAGAAGCATCTAATTAAGTTCAAGATCTATGTATTACAAACTCTGAGCACATTGAAATCTGAATTCCTAAGTTTCATATACTATAGGTGATCTCAAACTCATACCATGCTTAATGATAAAATGTTGTATAGTCTCTCACTGTCAGGTAATACAGAACACCTTCTTACTCCTTCTTCAACATTGTGCTGCAATAAACCCTGAGTGAGGACTGACAGGCATGCAGATTGAAAGGAAGAAATAGATATTTCTAATTACCACAAAAATAAAAATTTCTATTTCAATGATTCAAATAAACCTACAAAATGTCTACCTAAAACTAATCAGTGATTTCATCGTGGATGAAATTCAGCAAGCAAAATAAAAGAGAATATTTGTATATTAGCAATGAACAACCTGAAAGAGAAGTTTCAAAAATTGTTGTACAAGCTCAGAACATGCAGGTCTAAATCTAACAAACATATACAGAATCTACTTCCTTGAAAATTACAAAATGCTATCTTAAAAAGTCTTAAAGATAACAAAAAGAGAGATGTTATATTCAAGGTTTAGAAGATTTATCATGGTATTATAAATGTCCAAATTGACCTACAGATTTAATGCAATTACAATAAGTTAAGAAATTATTAAAGATATCTAAGAGCTCATTCTAAAAAAGATAAAAAATGAAGAAGGGTAAATAATAAGTGCAAATAAGACTGAAGTAGACATTATCGCACATTCATATTTTAAGACCTAGTCTATGCTACAGTAATCAAGACTGTGGATTTGGTAGAGACAAAGATCAATGAAATAGTATCAAGAGTCTCGAAATAGCCCTCCCAAAATATGGCCTATCAATTTTTTTTGACAAAAGTGAAAAGGCAATTAAATGAATAAATGATAGTCTTTTCATCAATTATTTTGAAACATTTGGGTTTCTGTATGTCAAAAACATACACATTGAGTCCAACCTTATACTTCACTCAAAAATTAATTCAAAAGAATCATATATCTGAATTTAAAATGTAAAATATGTTCCAAGTTAAATTCTCGGATAAACATGACTGAGTTTGTTCAAACAGATCCACCTTAAATAAATGCTAAAAGATGTTCTTCGGGTTGAAAGAACGTTACAAAAACTGTTATCTCAAATCCACATGAACTAAAAATTAAACTCAAATAGATTATTGAGTTGAAAACAAAACAATGGAAAAAGACACAAAGAAAACATTAGAATGAATGAGTGAAAATAAAAGAACTGGATGGGCTACACAAATATAAGGCCAAACAGATACCAAGACAAAATGTTAGTGTTGACTAGCTATGAAATATGTGAAAATAAGCTTTAAACTTGCCATTTAAATAATCTAGAGAGAAAAAATACTGAAGATAAAAACTAACAAGGAGAAGCACAGGGCTTATTTATCTAAATCTATGAAAACACTGCTGAAAATAATCAGAGACATCTTGATGAACTGAAGGACAGTGACGGCGACACACTGGGAAGTTCAATATTCTTAAACTGACAGTGACCTCCAAAATGATCAGAGCAGATATCATAACCCTTGTAATGTCCCCAATCTAATTCCAGAACATAAAAGCTTATCCTAAAATCATGTAGCAATTCAAAGATTTTCAAAGGTAAAGCAATCTTAAGAAGGAAGAAAATAGTAAAAAGACTTTTATTTCAAATTTATTATAAGACCACACCACTCAAGATAATGTAGTCATGCTATAGAAATAGACGTGCAGATCCGTGGTCCAGAAATAAAAGTCTGCTTTTATGTTTGATTCATTTTTTGACCAAAATACTGAGGCAATTCAATATGGGAAATAGAAATCTTTCTGACATGTAGTGCTGGCACAATTAGATAGTCATATGCAAAAAAATGAATTAAGCTGTTGCTTCATACCATACACAAAATAGCTCAAAATGGATCATATATAAATATAAGCTCTAAAATTCCAGATTCTCATATGAAAACACAAAAGTGAACCTCTCTAACTAAGTTCCTCAATGATTTCTTAAATATGACCACAAAACTCATAAAATAATGGGCAAATAAAGTGATATACTACATCAAAATTAAAAACTTTTACTCTTCCAATGCACCGTGATGAAAGGCCAGAGACTCAAAGAAAATATTTTCAAATCCTATGACCAAAAAACACACGCCAAAAGGCACAAAGACTTCTTAACAATTTAAAGACTACATACAAAACAACTTAAACTAGAAAGCAATTAGAAATCTTACAGAAAACTGCACATTGTATAATTACATTTGTATCAAATTCCAGAACAATCAAACAGCAGTGGGAGAGAACAGCTTCAGGGTTTGTCCAAGCTGGGTCTGCAAGAGCGAGCAATAGCAGCTGATGCTGAGGTTTCCATGAGTACTTAAAACAAATATTGCAAAGTTGTATTGTGTGCCTGATGACATAGCGAAACTTTTACCAAAACAAGTGAATCACAGACTTAAAATCAGCATTTTATGATAAATTATAACTCAAGAAATTTGTTTAAAAGTTAAAAATCTCAACATTAGTAGGGTGTTGTGGTACATGCCTTTAATCCCGGCACTCAGGAGGCAGTGTCAGGTGGATCTCTCTGAAATGGAGGCCAGCCTGGTCTACATAGCGAGGCCCAGGTCAGCTGAAAATAACAAGGAGGCTCTGGTTCAAGTGCCATTCCCCAAATTCTCAACATTAAGAAAACAATCTTATTAAAAAATGGAAGATGTGTCAAATAAGCACCTGAAAGATATTTTGCATAATTATCCATTAGTGAAATAGGAATTAAAACATTGCAGACATATATGCACAATGCATTAGAATGCCTAACATAAAAAAATCAATTGATGGGTATAACCTGAAAAGATATACTTTTATAAACTCTCAGTATTAAAACAAAATGCATATCCACTATAAAACATTTTGCAGTTTCTTTGTTAAACACACATACACACACACCATATATACAACATGCCAGATCTTATATCTTCACTCTAGAGAAATGAAAACCATGTATTCAAAATACTTTTCATGATGATTATAGCAACTCTATTCATAATTCCTAAAAATTAGGAAACAAGGCCATGCAAAGAGTGGACAAGCACACTCTGGGAAAACAGCACAGTGAGTGGAATGCCCTCAGCAGCAAGCAAACAAAAAGTCCACAGCTCTTGAAGTACTCAGTAGCTTGGATAATAGCAAAGATGTTTTATTGAGCAAAAGTACCCATTCTCAGTGATCATATATTGTATGGCTGTGTTAAAATGACATTTTCACAAAAAATATGGAACTATAGACATGGTGGATCCATTAGCCATCCCCACTTTTTAGGACAGGGAGACAGTATGAATAGGAAGGGGCGGAATGTAGGTGTTCCTTTTTGATGACGGAGCTATTCTATAAGTCAATGCTATTGGTTATTGCCAAGCTTATTTGTGCATCATTAAGCAGCCTAGATTTGTATACCAAGGAAAACAAATTCCAACTGGATTTGTCTGACTTTTTTGAGACAGTGAATTGTCCTATGTAGCACAGGGTGGCTTCAAATTCAATATGCGACCATTGCTGACCTGAAAACCATGGTCCTCTTACCTCAGTATTCTGATTTCTAGGATGAAAGGTATGTGACAACATAATAGGTAATTTTACCTCATTTTAAGTTAAAAATAAAGTAATATATTTTGAATTTACATTTCTACAGGTCAAAACACCAAATTTTGAGTTATCATAATACACAAAAGATTTTATTCTGTAGAAACACTCACCAAAAGAAAAGACGCTTGTTCCACAATCCAACAGCAAAGAATAAGTTTGTATCAAAGTAGAAAATGTACAAAGCAAATTTAGAATGAAAATGAGAAACAATCTTCAATTAGTAACCAAAATCAGGAAGAAAAAATGATAATAAAACTTAGTAGGTCCAAGAGAATTGCACAGTATGATTATTCAACTTGCTATAATGAAGAAGATGGACTTTTAAGTCACATGATAGCAACAATTCTCTTAATTTTGGAATATCATGCATATGTTGTTAGTAAGATTTTTCCTGACACCTTTAGCCTGTTTTTCATCCAAAATTTAATAAATCAGTAGCTGAACCACATGCATATAACAAACTAATGGAAAATACTACAAAACCTATCATTACATATCTTCATGACATAACCTCAGGAGTATGCAGGTATGGACACCTGTAGCTAACCTCAGTTGTAAGGGTCACATCTGAGAGCAAAGTCAATGTCATTGCTTGGGCTTGTATGGGTAAACTGACAGCAGAGAGACATTGTAAGAAGAAGGCATGTGAACATTCAGTTCACTGTACTAAACAAAATTGTATGAAAAATGATCTATTGCCCTCATTAGTAAACATATATATATATATGATTTATTTATTTTTATTTTATGTGTATGACTATTTTGCCAGCATGTAAATGAACCCATGTTATATAGTGTTCATGGAAGCCAGAAGAAAGTGTCAGATACTCTGGACTGGAGTTAAAGAGGTTGTTAACCACCATGTGAATGCTGGGAATTAAACTCAGGTCCTCACAAGAGCAGCCAGTGCTCTTAATCACTGGGTCATCTCTCCATCCCTAAACATGCACTTTTCTGTTTTATGTTTTTGATATAGAATCTCCCTATAGGCCCAGTTGGCCTGTAATTTGCTATGCAGACCAGGCTAACCTCAATCTCACAGAGATTAAATCTAACAGGATTAAAGATCAGCATCCCCAATCTAGCTTTAAATACATGCTTTTGAAGTAAAGAAATGTATGCATAAGAAAATAAAAGTCCCCTACTAATATATTATCAAGGGGCCAAGAACCAAATATTTTGTTAAATTTTGCTTTTTGTGATGCTGGAGAATGAACCCAGAGTCTCATTTGCATCCTAAGCAAGTACCACTGAGTTACCACATCTCTTGCCCCATCTTGATTAATTTTACTTTTGTTTTCATTATTTTAACATGTACATTTATATGTATATCATTATAAATACATCATTACATCATTACATTTTATATATGTTGTAGCTATCTACATTCTTTTACTGTATTACCATATGCCATTTTGCACATACATATCCAAATTATTATCATTATAATTTTTTTCTCGTTTTGAGTCAGGTTCTCATGTAGCACAGGCTGGCCTTGAACTCATTATGGACCCGAGGATGATCTCTAACTTGTGATCCTATTTCTCTCACCTCTTAAGTGTTGAGATGACAGGCATTCTGGAACATGCACAGGGAAGTCTATTTCAAATCTACTTAACAATGTTAAAGGTTGCAGACACACATTTTCTTAGAAACTTTATTTTCTATGGACAGATGGAAAGGATGGAGTTGCTATGCCTAAGGGTTGAACAATTCAGTATATTCATTACTGAAATGATTTCTCAAAATATTGTACTGTGTGTGTGTATGTGTGTGCATGTGTGTGTTAAATGTATGCATTCATGTGAATGTGTGGATGTGTGCATGTGGATGCATGGGTGCATTTGTGCTCATGTATGTACAGGCCAGCGTCTGACCTCAGTTTTCTTCCTCAGTGGTTCATCTAAACTAGTTGACCAACAACCTGTAGAGATCTGCCCATCTTTATTTCCCACCCCAACTCTGGGATTTCAGACATGAAGCTGTGTCTAGCTTTGATGAGGGTTCTGAGGATCTTAATTCAGGTCCTCACACTTGGACTGCAAACACTTATGGACTGAGCCATCTCTCCTGCCCTCAAAATATTATTCTAATTTCTTTTCCTGTTGTCAGAAAATTCAAATGTCCACCTCTCTGACTTTTATTAACACAGTAACATAAAATGTGGCACTTTATTTTTAGATGAATGTGTGTTTTTATAGAGAGGAATATTTTTCATCTATGGAATTTATTCTTTTAAAGCTTCCTTCTTTTGCATATTGGCATACTTTCTTTTGATTTGTAGGAACTCATTGAAAGTTAAAGTTATGAACTCCATCATTTATATTTCAAATACCTAAAACAGTTTGTCTATCTTTCTTTTAGGTCTTAATGTTATTGACATGTGATTTAGAGCTAACTTTGTGGAGTTGTTGCAAATAGAAGATGAATGAATTTTGGTTATTAAGAAATTGGTGGGAGCTGGAGAGATATCTCAGCAGGTAAAAGCACTAGACAGTCTTGCAGAAGACCTGGGTTTGGTTCCCAGTACCCACATGGTGGATAATAACTGTCCACAACTCCTGTTTCAGGGGATCCAATACCCTCATCTGGCCTCTCTGTCTGTCTGGGCAATGCACTTACATGCATGAAGGCAAAACACTTATAACACATGAAAAATAAATAAAATTTAAAAAAACAAAGCTATCTTTTTAATTGGTGTGTCTGGCAAGATAGCTGACTAGGGAAAGTCAGGCCTTCTACCAAGCCAGTTGACCTGAATTTGATCCCCAGGACTCACATGGTGGTAGATAGGAACTGAGTCCTGAAAAGTTGTCCTCTGAGCTCCCTATGTCTGTGTGCAAACTGTAGCATATACTTGTACACGTGTATGTGGGCACACACAACAAATAAAGAAATAATTTTTAAAAGATAATGCTATCAAATGACATTAAAAAGAAATTGGTAGTAAATTTATAAAAAGTTTAGGGATGACAAAGTTTATTTTCAAATTTACAAAATTTCAGGTATAGGACAAAATTCACATTTCATGAGTTTTGCAAATTTGGATAGACTGCTATAAAAACAGTAATGCAAAATAGGACATGTCTTTCTTCTCTGGAGAAATGATTAATAAACCATTGGCAGTGGTGCAGAAGTGTGACCAGAGACACCTGATGAACTGTTGTCAGACACCTTCATTGTTAAGGCTGAGATACCTGGAAGGCTAATAAAAGTGATGGGTAAAATACATTTGGATAGTCCTGTTGACTTTGTCGCATGTATAATCATGGATCTGAGACTTTGGAGAATTGGGTTTATATTAAAACATAGAAATTTTAATTTCTACATTGACTTTCATTTCCAGATGCTTCGTTGTTTGTTTCCTTTGCAAATTTTTTTCTTACTTAAATTTTTATTTAAAATATCCATTAATAAGATTTTTTTCTTAAAATCTATAGTTTCTTGAAAGTAATTCTTAACAGTGCAATTTAATGTGTGTATTGGCAAACTGTGCTTCTGAAACATTTGCCAATTTATATCTAATTTTTTAGATGAAATCATATGAAATAACAGTTGAGAGTGTGAATGTGTCTTCATTGCTTATTTTCTTTTTTACTTTCTTTTTGAGACAGGGCCTCATGCTATAGTCCAACCTGGCCTGGAACTCACAGCAATTCTTTTACCTCAGTCTTCTAAGTGTTGGGATTACAGGTATAAACCATCACACATGGCTCTCTGCCAGTTTTAATAGTTAAAGAGTGCTATCTAGTTGTTTTCGTTTTCACTTATCTAATGATTCTTAGAAGTAATTTACTCAGCAATCTGCACTGCGTGTTTACTCTGTTCAAGCCAAGAACAGGACTGGCCCTGCCTTCATTGTTTACAAGACTGTTAGAGAAAATGGACCACGTATTATTAAATATAAGTAGGAAATTTAGTGCATGAAAAAATGCTATGACAGATATGCTGTCAGAGACTCTGTAAAAGGACATGTAATGAAAGGTTAAATGAATGGTTCTAGATAAGCTTTCTTTTTGAAAGTGACGTTTGAACTGCTAAGGAGGGGCACAGTTAACAAGAATTAGAGGAAACTTTGAGATAGGAAAACTGTGTGCTTAAAGATTTCTGTGGTCAAAATATGGTTTATCAACTGAAAATTTGAAAGAGAAAATAAGTCATTTGAATAGTAGATTGAGAATATTCCTTCCATAAAATCAGAGAAACATTGTAAGAGTCAAAACAGTGATAAAGGAAACATAATTTCATGTAAAGTTTGACAACGCTGCTCTATGATGTAATATGGGGGTCAACTAGAAGCTTACTGGAGTAGGTTGGGAAGCACAGGAGGTGACTGACTTACACTAAAGAATTATGAAATAAGATAATAGATTTGGGAGCTATTTCAACAATTGTGTGACTGCCTGCATTTTTTTATTGAATAGGAAACAGGTTTGGAATAAAGATAACATGTGGGATGTAAAGAGACTTTCAGGCATTGAAACAGAATGCCCACTATGCAATTGAGTACATATAACCAGAACTCAAAGAAGGTATAGGAATGGTATTTTAAGTTTGGGAATAGCTTGCTTTTTGAGTTTTACATCTCTGTATATGTATATACACATATACACACAAATTAAGGTAAAATTTAATAGATAAAGGAAAATTTCTATATTCTGATTCCAAAATTGTATTTAATATCTAATAACCCAGCACATTGATTTAAGATGGCATAAGATGGGACACATTTACAGCAATTAAAGGATATGTCTAAAGCTATGCATATGTATAATGTACTTAAATTCATACACATGCAGGTCCATGCACTGTAGAGAAAGAAGGGGGAAAGAAGGAAATTAAGAGAAAAAAAGTCAAAAACTTATGGGGAGTTGAAATGTGTATGCAGAGTGGGAACTGAAAGCTTGCTTCCATTGGATGTGGTGGTGCTGCAATGTTATAACACCAGCCCGTGGATGAACAAGGCAGGAGGATTACGTCACAAACTCATGGCTATTTTGGTCTATATACTGAGTTCCACGCCAGCTTGGACTACCAAGTGCAACTCTGTCTCAAAGAAAACTGGTATATATAGACATGCATACAAAATATTTTTTTCTCACTGTGAATGCCACTCCTAGAATGAGTTAAAGAAAAAATACATTTAAATATAACTCGGGGAGTGGGTGCACCAGGATAAGATGGAGGACTGGAGTGAGAAGGATTGGAGAGCTTTGACATGTATGATAGCCTTGAATTATCTACTTCTCAAGCTATAAGCAAACTGAAGGTGAGAATAATGCTTCTGAGGAATGAGAATACTTTATCTTTTCTTGAATTTTTGCCCTTGGGTCAGACCAGAATACCTAGAAACTGCTAACATGTGGCAGGCACCCTGAGAAGTTTGAACTGAGTTCTGTGTTGGTACTGTGCCTTTATCTACTCAGGGGAGCCTGATTTTCTATTTGTGATAATTTTCTTTGAAGATATTATCATATTTATTAACCATACAAGGAATTCCTTGAAACTCAAGTATCAGTGATTCTTCATCACCTAAGGCATGTGTGTACTGACTTTAAGGATGGTGTAGGTCATGTCACTAATTTATTTCTTTTTCTGTGTGGCTATCAAGAGGCTCAGGTTCCTAAAACTTAAAAAAAAAGCCCAAAATATGATGCTCAGTGACATTTGAATATATGATGCTGAAGTTTCCCAAGTGATTAGCACTCTTTGACTTGAAGGTCAATGATACAGCACTATCCCAGACACAGTTTATATTTATATGTAAAGATATGAGATAAATTAATATGTATACATATTTTTTGTCCAGTCTTATTATATTTGCTCATTCATTGTATGGTACCTGTGTGCAACTTATACTTTGAGGAAAACTAGTCATATAAAACAATAAACTTTGTTTAAAACTGATAAATGAAAGTCTGGGTCTGGTTGAGGGCACTTGGAGACAAGAAATAAAGCAAAAAGAAAATCAGACCCAGTGTGTAAAATTAAGGAGCCTGAAAATGTAATCATTTCATGCAGGTAGAGATTCAGAAATAAGTCAGAGAAGAGTCCCAGGACAAAAGAAGAAATAAAAGAAACTGGAAGCCAAGAGGAGAGAACCAGGCAGAAGCCCTAGGGATGGGCCAGGAAGGTTGGGAACTGAGATGTTCATTGAGGGGAAAGTGTGGGATCTTTGGATAGGATTAAGAAAACAAATCAGGTCCAAATGGCTGAAGGAACAAATAGCTGAGGAGAGAATGCAAATGCTGAATACAAGCAACTGCTGGGTTAGTGCTTCTTAGATGAATTTATTTCTTCTTTTCTAAAAATGTCCTGTTTATCTTTGTTCTTTTTATATTGGAATTATATTAGCATAGTATGTAACATATTAAGGGCTCTTTGCTTTTTTTTCTTTTTGAGACAGAGCCTTCCTGTAACCCCAGTTGGTCCAGAACTTGCCATGCAAACCAAACTGGCCTGAATCGCGCAGAGATTGACCTGCCTCTGCCTCTGGAGTGCTGAGATCAAAGGTATGTGCTGTCATGCTCAGCAAGTGTTCATTTTTGAAAGCTGTGCCTATTTGATAATGCTAAAAATTAGTTTTTGCCATATTCTACTTAACTGTAGGTAGTGTAACTTTGGTATCAACTGGAGTCCTAATTATATAAAACACTTCTGATTACAACTTCGTGCTGACATTATATTTCATCGACTCAATAAATATGCATTTGCTGCTTTCGTAATAGACACACAATCAACTTTATAAGAACTGGTACTATAAGCACTGGTGAGATGGATCAGTGGTTAAGAGAACTTGTTCTTCTTGCAAAGGACCTAAGTTCGGTTCCCAGGTTTTCAAGCCCTCAGGTCTGGTGGTTACCCCTGCCTGTAACTCAGCTCTAAGGGTATCCAATGTCTTTAGCCTATGAGGGTACTAGCACTAATGTACACAAACCCACATACAGACATACACATAACTAAAAATAAAGCAAACCTTACAGTAAGGTGTGGTAGCTCATGCCTTTATTCCCAGTGCCCGAGGGAGGCAGAGGCAGAAATAGGCAATTCTCTGTGGAATTGAGGCCAGGCTGGTCTACCTGGTGAGTTCCAGGTTGAATGGGGCTACAGGGAGACCTTATCTCGAAATGAAA
>NW_008360331.1:62694-78283 GCF_000622305.1 Nannospalax galili | reverse complement strand
AAAAAAAAAAAAGTAGCTGGGTGTGTGGCACATGCCTTTAATCCCAGCCTGGAGGGGCAGAGACAGGAATATTTCTACACAGTGAGTCCCAGGTAGGACGGGGCTAGGGAGACCCCATTAAAAAAATATTTTTTTTAAAAAAAAGAATTAGCATTGTAACAGAACTTTCACAGTTAACTATTATATATCAGTAATTTTGCTTAGATACAAAAGGAAATTTTTAATTATTGAAAAAGAACTATAAAAGAGACAAAGGGCTGTTTCCTGAAATAGATCTTTAATTACTATTTACATAATTACTTTCTCAAAATAGATCTTTAATTACTGTTTAGTAAACAATTCAAACATGCAAAGTAATTCATTTTAGGTTACCTCCATCAAGTTTATATTGTGGATTAAGTAATGTATCTAGTAAAGCTGGAATATTAATAAGGAATATTAGGTGCACAGACAATAACTTTCCCCAAGAGAAGAAAAGGATTGGGTCAGGGGACTCAAATCAGACAGATAAAAGAATTACTAGAAAATTTGCCAAATCACTAAATGTATATTATTTATGTTCACAGTGTAAAACTTATCACAACACATTTAGAAATCAGCTTCTAGGTCAGCATCTCATTATTATCCATTAGTAAATACTATTCTTTGTCCAACCCATCTTAAAACCCTTTTTAAACATTCTGTAAATAATTTATATAAACTAACTTAAAGTAAAACAAAATTTCTAAAGAAACTTTTAAAAAGAACCACATGGAAGGCCATTCTTTACTTTTTTGACTAAGTTCAGTTTCTTGGTTCATTCAAACATTCCTTTTAATAATTATTTACTTTGGTATGTCTCTGGGTTTAAAGAATGTAAAGTATCTTTTGCTACCTATGGTAATATTTTTGGACTATAACACAAAACATGAATTATTACTCATTTAAGGTTTATCAGGAAGAAACAATGAATTGAATTTTAAAAATTTCTTTGAAAAAAAATCACATCAAACAAGACCATGCATCCTAAAATTACCCTTTACTATAGTAATAGAATGTCTTAGAATTTCTAACTTAATTTCAAAATATGTGCTTAGAAAGTGTAGAAAAATATACATTGAAAACATGCTTGTATCTCTGTATATCAAGGGGTACATATACTAAATGAACAGAAATCACTTCATTGCATCAACTCTTGTATTAATAATTTTCTACTCAGAAAACAAAGAACTTGCTACATATAGTCAAGTGATAAGTTACTTATATAAACAAGTATTATATTCTAACAGTGTTAAAGTCATACTTGGGTTACATACATATTAGTTGGTCTTCACAATTAATTAGGAGACAGGATAGTAGAGAGGTTCAGGGGAGGAGGAACCCTAGAGTTGACTTAAGTGGTTTCAATCTTGGCTCTTCAGCATGATCTTGGGGAAGCTTAGTGTTAAAGGTAAGTGTTATAACCAAATGCTGTACTTCAGAATGGCAAGTTTGGGAGTATATCGAAGAAAAGGACAACACCTTAGTGGTAAGCAATTCTACTTTGAGTTTGGGGTGGTGGGCATCAGAGTGGTGGTGATGATGTGGCTTTCTACTTAAGAAAACGGGCTTCTCTGAATTTTTAATAAAGCAGTAGGTACTGTACTTCAGTAGAAGACCACAACCTGTGATCTTACATTCAAATCTTTTGTGGTGTTATTTACAAAATGAACACAGAGAACAAGTGATTCTACTTGTGTAGAACAGATGCTGAAACTTTCAAATAAATTGCAGTGCTTTTTATTACAACAAATATGTGACAATTACCTCAAGGTGCTCATTAAGGGAGCATTCTGTTTTCAAGTTCAAGTTTTCTAAGAGTCATAGGAGGTTTTCAAGCATTTTGCCACAGTTGAAGGCAAGCCACATGCCTAAATCAAAGCTGTTTATTTTTATTTTTGTTTTTCTCATGGCCAGGGGACCTTTTGATTTTAGACAAGTGGATTTAAGTGGTTATATTTTACATTCAGACTGGGATCATACAATTCAGTTTATATTAAATGATAAGGAAAACAATTTACTATTAAATAACTAATGTTATAACCAGGGGTGTTCTACCTCATCACATTATGATATGATATTGGTTGTCATCTACAAATGTGTTGTGGCCTAGAGATAGCTATCCTGGGCTGCATGAGGCCCACAGGTCACTTGTTGGACATGCCTAGACAATACAGTCTTTTACTAATGAGAATCAACTATGGATTATTTAATCTTTATGATTATTTCAATAAAGCTTAAATCATATAGCAAAATCTAAATTATTTGATCAAATGCAGTTAGCAATATTCTTATCAATGTGCAGCAGTAAGTACATGCAGCCATAACCTGAGATATCATGACTGTCTTTCAACCTCAGAAGGGTTAATCTTGCAAAGTTTCACTTATGAAATGCCTGCAGGCACCACAGGGTCAACGTTCACAATCTGTGATAAGACACTGTTGCAGAAGGGGTCCACAGCATGGCAAAGAAGAATTTTAATAACTGTTATGTATTATCTCAGACAGGATTTTTTCCATGTCTGTCACTTTGAAATCAACTTTCTGCTCAAAAATGAGTATTCTTCTAAATAGCAGTTTTGAAAGAGGCTTGGAATACATGAATTGGGTATGCTTCAATTTCATAGCAAATATTGCTATAAAATTTTTTAGTTTGTCAGATATTTTGTATTAAAGAAATGAAAAAGAATAAATAGTAAAATTATATTAATTTCAAATCACTAAATGCAATGAAATTAAATTGCATTACCAAGTAAAGTAACACCAATGCCATTTCAAAAATATTAGCCTACTAGCAATGCAAAAATAACCTCTGTTCTCTTCAGAATTGCAGTTCCTATTTTACACACACCAGAAATTCCATCAAATTTATACTGCCTTATCGATACTTCAAGAAGATTGTGATTATTTTATGACATTTATATGCTAAAACCTCTTCCCTGATCACATTAAAAACTCATGTATGAGAAATTTGTTTAAAAGAGAAAAAGAAGCTGGAACCAAACAAAGGTTTGCTGTGCAAACAAAAGGAAACATTCACATCTAACTCAATGGAGCTGGATCAGAGGCAGCGTTACCTTCCCCAACTTTGGGTTGATTGTGTTCAGTTTTTGCATTTCCATTTATCCCTGGCAGAAATGAAAGGGCATATGTGTGTGGAAGATCTGTAATAGATGGGAAAGGGAAGATACAATTCTGGAGATTTGTAAAAAGTATTTTTTTGCATTTGTTTATCCTAGAAACATTCATCCATTGCTACTTCTGTTTAACACTATGTGCTTGGCATGTGAAATGGTTTTATAGCTTTATGTTATTCAAATGTCTGTGGTCAATATTTCAAGATAACAAGGATTTCTTCATGAGTATGCTTATGTGCAGAAAGAATATTTAGTCCTATTCGATTTTACTATAAGTATGTTAATACAAAAATAAGGGGTACCATGTATGGAGGTGGTATCTGGGGGTTCTCTCCAGTCTAGCTGAGCTATCTAGAACCACAGAGCACCCTGACCCCCATCTTCTTTTGGATTATTATTGGCAAACACTTGCAACAGCTCCCACATGATCAAGGTCTAATCCTCAACTTTGCCCCTTGTCTTGGCTCACCCCCTCAAAGATGTAAGGAAAGCCTGAGGCACTAAACTAGCTTCTGCTGAGTGACTGGTGATGAAAAAGGGATCAAATAAGAAACCAAGTTCAGAACTGTCCAATGCATAGTATGCAGTCAATGATAAGAGGCATCACTGTCCATGCAGGTGTCAATCACAAAGCTGAAGATGGAATTACCTGGCTCTTTACCTTTCATTTTCATCATAACTTTGAAGTGAAATGCAAGCAGCTTTCAATAACAGGCAAGGATGCAGTATTGCTTTAGTGAGTGTGTACATTTCATAATGCTCAATACAAGCAAGTAGATGCATGGAGCAGTTTTTAAAAATTGAACATAGAAACAACTGTTAAAGGTTCGATAAGCTTTTAATCACTTAAACATCTCAGAATTCCCACCCTTGATGGAGGAACATTCTAAAAATATGTATATTTTAAACAGCTGTGAAATAGTGTATATCATTTCGCAACCACTATTTTTTTTAACTTAATGTTTCACATATTCTACTCTGAGGCAAAGAGCTCTTCCGTGGATTACTGGAAATTAAATCTAACTAACTAGAGACACAATGGAAACTGACAACAGACTTTCAGCAGAGCTTGCTGCCTTTGCTGTACACTGTAAGACAGGAAGGCCAGGCTAGCAATTGGTTTGAGCAGGTAAGGTTGGAGAGCAGCCACAGTGACTAAACCAGGACCCCAGAGAGACAGGAAGGAGGGTGGCCGACTCTGTACACTTCCTGACCAGAAGAGAAAATTAAGGCCAAAAATTCATTTTTCAGAGAACACAAATTCTGCTCAATCGTTCAAAGCCATGCTAACTGTTTGTCCATCACTCATTTGCCTCCTGCCCTTCTAAGTGGAGGGAGATAGGGCTGGAGTGGGAGAGCTCATGGAAGCAGAAACTAGTTCAGCCTCAGACTTTCCTCTTCCTTAGTCCCTTACTTCTAAAGGTGCATTAGATCATTATTTCTTTTGCAGCCTTACTCCAGTGCTTACCCTTTTTCCCTCCCCTCTCCATCCTTCCTCCCAGTCTCCTCCCAAGTTCTCACCTGTCCACCGCAATGGCGGTCATAGAGTAGATGCTGGCAAACACCGCAGTTATAGGAAAGAAGTTCTGGAAGCGGCAGTAATTGGCGCCGAAATACCACTCGCCGTGAAGCGCATAGATGAAATTGACCAAGGTGTTGAAGGCGGCCATGGAAGCGTCGGAAAAAGCGAGGTTCACTAGGAAATAGTTGGTGACAGTCCTCATGCGCTTGTGGGCCAGGATGATCCATATGACGATGAGGTTTCCAAAGACCGCCACAGCCACCACCACACCATAAGCCAGGGACCAGAGCGCGATGCGCCAGGACGGCTGCACGAACTGGTTGGTGAGGTTGGCCCGGGGCAGGGGGGGCGCCGGGGAAGTCACTGGCAGCCCTAGAGCTGAGGATAAGTTGCCGGCTTGGACCAGCATCCACTCAGCCTCACTGGAGCCAGCTGCCGGAGCAACCCCCAGAGCTGAGGTCAGATTCCCAGCGTCGGTCCCTAAGCCCTCCACGCCGTCGGTCCAGCTCTCTGAGTGGACAGAGGCCATGGCTGGCGTCTGCAGCCCGAGATCTGCCCCACTCTGGCTGCCAGCACCCGCCAGCTCCCCGGCAGTTCTCCGCCTCCTGGGAACTGGGGTCTTCGGTCCCGCCTGGAAGCGGATGGGGAGGGTACAGCAGCTTTGCAGGTGGAGTGATGCTATGAGCCTGCAGGGGACGCGGAGCAAGAGCTGCACTTAGTCCTAAGAGTTTGCCCCTCTGCCAGGTGGGAAAGAGGTGGTCCTCAGGAGAGAATTCGACTGTGCCCCGCTCACTGTGCCCTGCTCAGGCCGGTTAGAGAGGAGGAACCGGGCACCTGAGGAGAACTGAGGATGCTGCGCTGGAGAGGAGCTTTATAATCTCAGAGTCCCCCTCCGCCGTGACGTGGGGGCACCGAGCTGACGAACCCCTTTGCGGGCTGGGATTGCGCTCTTCTCTAGCCCGCCCTTTGGGTTCCATTCATTCGCCACTCCTTGCCAGGCAGCCACTAGCTGAGAGCACAAGAAAGACGGCACTTTGTCAGCTAGAATTAAAATCTTTCCAATGTTGCTTTCTCTCTTTTTAACTTTGGGATTTTGCGCTTTCCCGTGAGATGTACTTTTCTAAACGAACCAGTGAAATGAAGACAAGATCCCAGGGAAATTTTTTAGAAAGGCGTGCAGGGTTGTAGTCCTGAGACTATGGGTACAGGGAACTGCGCTCTGAGGCATCACCAGCCTTGGAATTTCACTCAGCATTCTGCCCCTGTGTTTATATTTTCACATCTGAGATTCATTTGCTTGCTCCCCCTTTGTTTGAGTACCCACCCGGTTCCTTTTCTCTTCCTTGTCCCTGGAAATCAGTGCAGCCCGCTTTCACTCCCCTCAAATAGATTTTATTTTCCCCTCCTGGAGGATTCTTTTCAGATTGTCCCAACACCCAGATGGCAAACTAGAAATCCTAAGAAATGTTAAGTGTTTCTTGAAACAATGAGGCTTAGATCTGTTTGTCCTAGACCAAAGGCATCCTTTAAACAATGTGAATGTGATACATGCTTATGCGGTTCCAGGTAGCTGTGCGGGTTGGTGTTCAAAGGGTGAACTTTATTCCCAGGCAGCCCAGCAGACTTGACTTCTGGGCTGTCGCTGGGAGCAGGTAAGAGTGCTTTGTGGAATGGAAACCTCAGAAAGGGGTCTGCGCATAGACGGACCTTATAGGCAATTTTTCAGGCGGTTCCAAAGCTCCCTATACAGGGATTTGGGCTAAACATTTTCTTTATCTCCCATATACTTAAACTTTTTGAAGCTCCATTTCCTTATTTGAAAGTATCGATTGAAAAACATGTAATTTAGTCCTGGGTATGAGGGTTTCGCTGGTCTGCCTTCAACAATGCATCAGTAATGTTAGTCTTTTGCATCTGAACATTTTTCAGGTGAAATGGATATGAGTTAAAGTAACATCAAGAGAAGGTGGCTTCTGACCTGCAGACATTCTGCGGTCTTATTCATTCTTCAAAAGCCTTAATGTGATTTTTGCATCATTGGACATATGAATGATGGTGAGATACAATTAAAAGACTAATATGCAAAAATCTGATGGCCATCATGTTGACAAAGCAAGTGGGCAAGGAACACGCTGGTTATTAAGTGTTCTCACCTCTTCCCAGAGAGTGCCATCAAAATATGCAATAAATTATAAAGTTATTGGGGATTCTGTGCTTCTTGCTTAATGATTCCAAGTTAAGCTATTTTATTTAAAATGATATATTACTTTTTCCTTTCAATTCACTGTGTAGATGTAATTTGGATGATGAAAGTGAATGATACAAGAAGAAATTAAGTAAAAAAAATCTTTAATATGATCCATCACTTATTCAAGATGATGAAATGGGATATGTGGCATCTAGATAGTTAAACATATTTGGAGAAATTTTAGAAGTGTAAAATTACTTCTGTAGACATGCCTTCATTTTATACTTTTCATTTTTAACTTATAAAACTTACAGAATACTATAGGTCTGCAATTCTGTTGGCACCAGACTTCTATAATAATAGATGTGATGAGGCCAAACCAAACCAAACCAAAACAAAACAAACCAAACCAAAACCCTGAGTAGTATTGATGGGAGGTGTTTAAATATTTTTCCTTTTTTTTTTTCCTGGGGAAATGAGAGATTTAAATCATAGTTTGCTTTCTTAGACCTGCCTTTCCTAGCAAGAATCTCTCTTGTCTCAGCAGACAAGAAAGATTGGTATTAACTTATTGTCTATTTTTTTCCTTTTTTTTTAATGAAACCCTTTTTTTTTTTTTAAATTTAAGAACCACATGATTAGAAGAAGCATTTCATTACAGCTTTAACATATTCAATAACATTCGGTGCATTTTGTTCCCTGTGCTATGCCAGATACTGGGTTTGTAGCATCAAAGCAGTCAGCTGTGATGAAGCCTGTAGCCTAGCACTATTTTTGTTGCCAAACAGGTATAAGAATGGAAATGGGAAAACAGAGAACTATTGGAATGTTTACCAATATAGGAAGATGTTAAAAGCTGGTCTTAAAATTCTCTAAAGTTAATAATTTGGTTTGTGAGGATGGAACAAAGTTCTTGAAAGTGAGACAGAAGCGTGTGTGTGTGTGTGTGTGTGTGTGTGTGTGTGTACGTAAGGCTGTGAGACATAATAGCAAAGAATGACTTCTGGACTAAGGAATTTTGGAGAGTACTCCACCGAAAACATCTTCAGATTCTGAATTGTCTCATCTGAGTACACTCACCTGTTTCTTATTCATTTTTCTTTCCTTTACCATAAGAATATCAAAAGTCATAGCCTTGAAAGACAGAATAGAAAGGTACAGGCGGGTGTGTTGGAGAGATGGCACAGTGGTTAAGAGCATTGTCTGTTCTTGCAAAGGATCAGAGTTGGGTTCACAGTACTGTACCATGTGGTGGCTAACAATCATCTAACTCCAGGTCTGGGGGATCTTATGCCATCTTCTGGCCTCTGAAGGCACTCACTACACAAGTGCACTTACATACATGCAGGTAAAACACTTACACATAAATAAATAAGTAAATGAATGAAATGCACAGGAAATGAGAGAACACTGGAAACAAAGTATTAGATCAGGATTCAGGACCTAAAGCCTATAAGCATGTAGCAAGTATGTACCTCATACCATGGCAAAGTAAGAGGATGCTGTAAAACATGGCCGGGGGGTAGATAGCTCAGCTTGAAGTATTAATAAATTTTATATAATAGAATACTAAATTGGTTTCATTACATAAGTAGACTTCAACTTACCATTTTTATGTGAATGTTTACTATTCATTGGTAATGATCAATAAGTATATCTTCTACTGTGAAGTATTATACTTAGATCAGATTTCTTCTCAATTTTATTCAATATCCTTATTTTTTCTTAGCCTGTACAATGGAAATATGCTCTAGTTATTAGCTAACAATATATAAAAGAGAATGTACACTTATTATGTATTAATTATTCTTTCCCATCTCAATGGATTGATACTTAGTGTCATATATATCATATGAGAATTTTATTATAGTAGACAGGCCTCACTCAAACAAGTACAATAGGATTATTTCAGATAATTCTGCTGACTAGTGGAGGAATTGCTTTTTGGGAAGAAAAGTTGGTCTAAATTCCAGTTTTATGCCTCTGTCAATAACCTTCTATCTGACAGTTGTCTTGAATATTTCTCTCTCAGTATGTTCAGTTTTAGTCCCACCATTTTGATATTTTTTTCTTTCTTATCTATTTCACATCCTTATCACAGAGTACTTTGACTCCTGATTTACACATGCTTTTCTTTGATATTTCATCAGAATTGCTTTGCAATTATATCAAGTCATTTCTACAGTTTGAGTCATGCTACCCAGTATTGTTGGCAGTCTATCAATTGAGAAGCTCCACTTAGTTGTGCAGACAGGAGCTCCTTAAACGTTCTTGCTCTCTACCAAGCAGCTTCTCTATCTGTGCCTACAATCAGCTCTTAGTTCCAAAATTTGCATCTATCTTGAATCTTACCTTTTCATCTTCTCTGTTATGCTCATTGGTGCTCTTGTCTCCATTTTATTTGAGAAAACTTAAAACTCTCATTCAAGAATTTCAACGCTTCCATGTATCTTTTATCTGCTATATTATCTTGGTCATATTTGTCCTTCTACAAACCATTATTTCATTAAAACACTTATTCTCCCAACCCTCCACTGCCTCCTCTCATCTTTTTTCTTTACTTTTGAAATGCATCTAAGAATTTACACTCAAATAGATGTTTCTTGAAGACATCTCCTCTTAGCAATGGCTTTTTTTGCTCTCCTTTTATCCTTTACTACCTGTATGAAGATATCTAAATCTCTGCTTTTCACTTTTCACACATCATTTTAAATATTAAACAAATTACATTTTTGTCAATGCATTTTCCTGTTAAATATCTCCATACTAAACCTATTAGATGTGGTATTCTTAAATTTTGATATTTCCATAGCACTAAGGAACACTGACACTTTTATTGATTTTTCTCATGACAGAGACAAAGTACTATAACTCAAGGGGCTTAAAATAACAGAATTGTATTTTCTCACAGTCTGAGACACCAAAGTCTGAAATCAAGTCATGGGAAAGATCCTTCAGTTCTGTCTGGGAGAGAACTGGTTCATGCCTGTCTCCTAGCTTCTCTGCACAATCTTTCATGTTCTAAGATTGAAGATGGATGACTCCAGTTTTGTCATTATGTGTCATTACATAAAGGCTTTTTCCTAAACCAAGACTCTTCTTTGAGAAGCTGAGGCTTACAGATGGTTGGGTTTTATTCTTTCTGGGCATCTCTCTTTCTCTTACCTTTGAGAAACACACCCCCATCTCTAAGATGTGATTTTATCTTTTACTTGAGTATCTCTCTTCTATTTTTTTTAAATAAAAACTCAACTCTATTTCATACTGGTTAATCCTAAAGTTTTTTTTTTTTTTTTTCCGTGTCAAAGTCATGAATCTCAGTTTGGCCTGAATTGAGGTCCCTAAAAGATTAGAGGAACTCTTCTGTCTTCTGAGGGTGATGGTGTGGAACTGTGCCTCTGTCCACTCACTGCTGGCAATCTTTTGTGTCCAAATTTCTCTCTTCTTTTAAAGACATAAAGTCATTTGAGTGAGGCCAAACATGAAGCTGTAAACTTCATATTAACTGTCTTCTGCAAAGGCCCATTTCCGAATAGGATCACATTCATTGAGATTGAGGGTTATGATTTGAACACAGTTTCTTAGGGGAAATGGATTCAATTCTGCCCAGAGTAGTCTTTTAAGTTAAGAATTAATCTTATCATTTTTAATTATGTGTACATGTGTGTCTGTGTGTATATGCCAAGTGTATGCAGGTACCAGAAGAGATCAGATATAATCGATCCCTTGGAGCTTGATTTACAGGCAGTTGTGAGTTGCTCAGTGTGGCTGCTAGGAACCAAACTACAGGCTCCTGCAAGAGCAGTACATCTTTCCAGCCCCACAGTAGTCTTCTATTTGCGCCTCCATTAACATCCTTTTCTTGTGCAAAATGGACTCATCACTCCAAATTCTTACCTAGTCCAGTATCAGCTCTAAGAATAAAATATTGCTTAAATAGCAGTACAAAACCCTAATGTGCTATCATCTAATGCAGGTATGTGTGAGAATATGGTCATATGTTTATCATGTGACAAAATTCTTAATTCATTTATAGGCTTTGGAACTGTAAAACAAGTTATCATTTTCTAAAATAGAATGGTAGTGTAGTTATAGGATAGACATTCCCATTCCAAAAGACATAAATGGGGAAGGATATGAAAGATAGCTCAAAGCAAGTTCGCAGCTCAGAAAAAAAAATCTATTACATTATGATCTGACACTCCACCCTCTGGGTCTGTGCTGGCCACACCAGCTTCTGCCTTCAGTCTTCCACTTTAGAATAAAGAGCACTTTTCCTTCAGTTTCTAATAATGTATCTCTCATTTTCTTTTGATATTCCACTGAAATCTCCTTCAATGTGCCTATGTGATGTGACTTGATGTGTGTGTGTGTGTGTGTGTGTGTGTGTGTGTGTAATTGTCAAACTGATAGAATTTAGAATCGAGAGATGAGCCACTGGGCCTGCCTGTGGGGGATTATTGTGACTCTATCAACTTATGTGAGAAGATCCATCTAATTGAGGGTGGGACCATTTCCTGTGCAGGGATCCCAGACCACATAAAACAGAGATGGAGAGCTGAGAAATAGACATGCGTTCCTGTTTGCTTTTTGACTGCAGATGCAGTGCAATTAGTTCCCTTGGGTTCCTGCTGCTGTGATTTCCCATCCACAATCGACCATACCTTTGAAGTGTGAGTCAGACTAAAACCTTTCTTCAATTTCTTTTGTCAGAGTATTGAATCACACTGACAGGGAAAGAAGCTAATACGTCATACTTCTAATAGTCTCTTCAAGAAAATCTAGGCTTTTTCTTTTAGGTATTTGTTACAGCAGCATATTACTTCACAGTTGGACTTGCAAGAACATTCTTGCACGTTCTCTTAAAAATTATTTCTGTGAGGCTGTGTCCTCCTCCTCTTTCCTAATGTCTAAGCAATTAGTTTAAACCTCCGCGTTTGGTGTTCTCAAAGTTTCTTGTATGAATTCCTGTTTATATTACTTTCTCTGAGATACTTATCTCTTGCAAATCCACACCTCTGTTGCTATTAGACATAAGGTATACCAGATCTGCTTCTTTGTTCTCACACACTTAGATCCCTTGTGGATACCCTCCTTGAGATGGGCTGTCATTTCATTTCCAAGACCTAAATTAAATCACCTTCAAGGTCTTAAATATGTTAGTCGTGTTTTTGCCCTGTTAATAGGGAAATAAATCTAAAAGACTTACTGCTAGGTTGATAAGGAAATAAATCTAGGTAGATTTACTTCTTTAAACTACAATCTTGGATATTAGTTTAGATTTCTTTTGCATTTCCTGTTTTCTCTTATCCCACAAACCAGGTAATTTACTAACTTCTGTAGGATATATTCAACATTCTTTTAGATTCCCCAAATAAGTTTTCTCATTTCCATTCCCTGTGGTGCTTCTTCCCCAGATAAGATTCCTTTTATTTCTCTTGTGAATTCCATGACAGGCTTATAATGGATCACTTTGATTTTAGTCTGTACTTTTCCTGTCAACTGTTCTCTGCCATGGCTCAAATGGGTCTTTCTAAACATAAACCAGAACAAGCACTCTGCTCCCAAAATCCTTTAGGAGAGAGCCACAAGGCCATTCAATATTTGGCCCCTGTTTGTGTCTTTAATAACATCATATATTCCCCACATTTAAAAGTACTGGCAACGTTTCCGTGGTTAGTATTGACTATCAACTTGACGTCTAGAATCACCTACGGAGGCAAACTTCTAGGCATGTCTGTGGGGCGTTTCTAGACCTGGTTAACTGCAGTAGGAAGACCACTCTAAATGTGGGTGGCATCGTTCCACAGAAGGAGTCCTGGACTGAACAGAAAGAAGGAAATAAACTGAGCAGCCGCAATCATCTCTCTGTACTTCTGACTGTGGATGCCATGGGAGCGGCTGCTTCAGGCTCTGGTTGCCGCAGCTTCCTTGTCGTGCTGGCCTCTGCTGTCAAACTGAAATAGACCTTTCTGTTAAGTTGCATTCATAATTCTGGAAGAATCTTTTCAGTCCTATTTCTTTATCACTTGTTATTTGAATTTAATTTTACTTATTCCGTTTTAAAGGGACGTTCCTAAGGTAGCGCAAGTCATTACAGGATTCTATTTATCTCACCTGGCACTTGCCATATGAGCCCCCAAATAGTAATTTACCCACTTCTCCCCCAAAATAAACTATGATGCTTTAATTTTATTAGGATGAACAGCATATAGAATAAATATTTTGATTAAATTATTATTTGCTTAGCATACCAAATCTTGTTTAACATGTGAAATTCACAGACCTTAATTAGATACTGAATGAAGGACACATTTGGTTTACCAAACCATGACCTTTCAGAAATACATGCTAGTCACCACGCTTGTCATTTGTAGATAAAACTTACATTCTGTTGCAAATAGTTTTAGAAGCTAATTTGTGTTATAAATCATGCTGGGAAGAAATAATTTCATAATTTTATGTTTTATTTAAAAACTGCCTTAGCATGATTCATGTTAGAAACAATATTGGTCTTTCCCCCTTACCAAAAGCCCTGAGGAGACCTCCTATCAGCACTGGATTCACAAAGGACATTGATCACTTAGTAGGTATGTAGTTTACTTGATGTGCTTTCATGTTCCTCTGCACTTACTAGGATAGCAAATTTTTGAATCTGTTTACTATGCTCATACAAACACATGTGTGAGCAACCACATTCAATCATTGTAGCAAACAAATTAAATACAAAAATAGGGCTCAGTGGTTAACAGCACTGGCTGCTCTTGCAGAGGACCTGGGCTCGATTCCCAGCACCCACATGGCAGCTAATAACCATCCATAGGTCTAGTGCCAGGGACCCGATGCCCGCTTCTGACTTCCATGGGCATTGCATGACATGGATGCACTTATAGACATGCAGGCAATGCATTCATTTACGCAAAATAAAAACAATAAATAAAATATTAAAAAAAATACAAGAATAAACTTTTGTACCTCTTCTGAATATAATTACAATCTTTAAAATTTGTCATTAATTGCCCAAGCTAAAATCTTGAGAGCCAGGTTTCTGTGCACTCTCCTCTCTCCTCTTATAGTACAATTTGTTAAGTTACTACTTCTAGCTCAGCAGATTCAACATTCCTAGCAGTTTTTATATCAGTTTTATTATTGTACTCGCAAGTAGTGATTCTTTACTTGTTAAATTTCCCATTACTTCTCCTATGGATTCTATGACAGACTCATGATGTATCATTTTGATTTCAGTCAGCATTTACTGGACAGCCTCACTAGAAATGTGACTCTCACACTTTCTAATTGCATAGCTAAAGGAAAAATATCTATGAATGGCCTCAAAAGTTTTGCCTTTACTTGTTAGTTTTACTGATGACAACATGACAAATTCTTGGGCATATTTTCTCTAGCAAATTTCAGGCCAAGAGGTGTGAATTATATAACATTCCTGGTTTAATTTCAACAAGTGAGTTGGCTGAGAAGGTTTTTCAAAGTTTCAGAAAAAAAGTACAAAATTCAATTATACTGGTTGAGAATAAAAGGCACTAAATCATTTGGAAATATAGATGGTTTTCTGAAGTCTTTAAATGAATCACCTGTAGAAGTTAAGAGTATTATTGTTTCCTCAGAGGTTTCTACTACAAAAAGAGATGTTAGTGTTATTTTTAATAATCTTTCCTTAAGAGATGTTAGTGTTATTTTTAATAATCTTTCCTTAAAGTATGTAATTTCCTTTCTTTAGAATTTTATTTTTATTTTGTGTGTATGAGTGTTATACCTGCATGTAGGTAAAAGTACCCGTGTCATGCAATGCCTACGGAGGATGGAAGAGGCTTTCGGATCCCCTGGAACTGGAGTTACAGACAGTTGTTAGCTGCCATGTGGGTGCTGAGATTCGAATCTGGGTCTTCTGCAAGAATAGTCAGTGTTCTTAATATCTGAGCCATGTCTCCAGGCCCTAATGTGTGTAATTTTCATAAAAGTGAATCTGAAGTGAAAATCCCTCATTTGCTCATTCCTTTCTGTTTTATGAATCACTTCCTGTTCCCACCATGTGGAATCAACCTCTGTCCATGAAGTTCCTGCTTTTTCTGCTGTGTTTGGGAAGCAAAGGTCCACATATCCAGGGTGAAAAGAACAGTGGCCTCTCTGAAAAATGACAGCATGTTTTTCATACGTAACACTGACTTCTCTGGAGGATAGTATCGTAAATGCTGAAATTTGTGGACACTTAAGGGAATAGTTTTCTTATAGGCTTAATTGAAAAAAAATGAAGGCTTTAGTTTTTATATTTCAAAATTTGAGACTTTATATATAAAAATTGCATTTTTATTATTTCTACCTTTCCCAATCCCCTGCTAACTCTTCCCATGCTTCCCCACTCCTCATTTCTGCCTCTTTGATTATAATTGATATATATATATGCATATATATATGTACACACACATAAACACCGAGTCTATTTAGTGGTGTTTATGTGTAGCTGGTTGCCTACTTGGGATTAGATAGTCTCTCATTATCTCTCAGTGAGTTAGCTCCTGAAGAAAACTGAATCTCCCTGCCTCAGCATCCATTGATTTCCCATAACTCTTTGTGTAAAGGTGGGATCCCATGAAATTTCCCCATTCACCATGGCAAAATGAGGGTTCCCCCTCCCTGAGTCATTAAAAGATTTGTGACTTCTCGTAAGCTGATTAGCATTCAGTAAGTCAGAGATGAGAGAGGGAGAGA
>NW_008360331.1:47087-62590 GCF_000622305.1 Nannospalax galili | reverse complement strand
GAGAGAGAGAGAGAGAGAGAGAGAGAGAGAGAGAGAGAGAGAGACTACATTATTTACATTATATACTAAGTGCTGATCTAGGTTTTGGAATCATGTACAACTTTGGAATCATATATGTTAGACTTTGATGTAGCTTATCTATAGAATTTCTCTAAATATATCATCCTTCTTTCGTAGAGATCTGCTATTCATTTTCCAGTCTTATCATAAATTACTAGAGGATGTGTACTTTACATAGAAAGGAGGTTTATTTAGCTTAAAGTTTTGGAGGTTGGAAGCCCCAGATTTGGCAGCTCCACCTAGGCAACTTCTGTTGAAGGTCATCTGGCTGCACCACAGCATGGTGGATGACATTATGGTGGGAGTGTGTGCAAGAGGGAGACAGCACATAGCTAGAGAGAAAGTCTGAGTGATTCAAAGAAGATTCTAGGCTCTCTTGTAGCAGCAACCTGCTCTTGTGGCAACTGATTTGTGTCTTGAGAAAACTGCAGTACTTCCTTCTGAGGGCAATGCCTCCAACCCCCTAATAACCCTCCACAGGCAGTTGTCATTGCCACACTGAGAGCTGAATTTCCAGACCAGGAGCCCTTGGGGACACATTGAAACCATGTCCAAATCCCAGGAAATGTTGTGAAAATATTTTATCAGCTCCATTTCATGGGTGGATCTATCATATCATTTAATTCACATAGTTACTATTTATGGAACATTTATTCTGAAATATTCTGCTTAATTTATATCTTAATTTATCCTTACAATAATTCAGGACTGAATGACTCACTTTATGGTTGAGAAGTCAAAGGCATCCACAGGTCTTTACTAAGTCACAAGGGTAGTAAGTGGAGGAAGACACTGCACAGGATCAGAAATGAGTCACCTTCTCAGTTTGAGCAAGTTTAGCATTGAAGGGGATATTTAGGTGGGGCTTTAACTGGGTAATGTCAGCTCTACTGCTGTACATAGATGCCACAGGGTGAGGCACTGAATGGAAATCAATGTGAAAGTGACAATACAGAATGGCACACTTGGTTATTCCCCACCTCATTGAAAAGAGCAAATAGTCTTAATAATGCCCAATGCAGGTACATAAATTATTTATGAGGTAGAAATTGATAGCAATGTAAAGCAATTTAATAATATATAGCAAGAATAGTAATTTTAAAAAGCTCTCCTTCCATCCATTAGTTTCATTACTAGGGACCCCTAGTGATTTAATGAAATGAAATAATGAGAAATCCACACAAAATTTTATACATAACAATAAACATTATAATGTTATTTTGAGGGAAAAATATTAAAGGCATAAGTATAAAATGATTTTGAAACACCCAGAAAATGAGTCGTGGCATATTTTAAAGATGGGCTTTTACCTTCCTTTTGAAGAACATATTCTAAAGACATTTAATGCAAACAAATATATACATAAACTGTATCTATCCTATTATCTCAGGTGCATGAGCAAATAAACTACTTGCTTGTTCATATACAGAAGCAACAAGTTTAAGGCTGTTTAGCTTCATTGATATCAGATATTATTGTTTGATTTATAATTATCATTTTATCATTATCATTTTAATACTTTATTTTTATAAGTCTGTTTACTTATTTAGACCACTTATATACTTTAAAATTTTTAAGTTTTAAATAATAAAAATAATATTGTCTAAGGAATTGTTAATATTGATCAAGAAGAGAAAACAGAAGAGCATTCTTTGAATGTGAGTGATTAAAATGAATGGATTTTATGGCGATTCAGTTAAAAAAAAACTCCATAGGAAGGTATACTTTATTGAGGAATTGATATTCATGATTGATATTCATGACTACTGACTAGCTTAACTGAATTAGATGACATTTTAATACCACTACTGTATTAGGTTGGATATTCGCTAAAGAATATAAAAGTATATTTAGAAAAAATCAGACAGTGCATACTTATTCCCAAACTAATGTTCTGTTTTCCTCAAGCTGTGCTCATTTTTTTATTATTATTTCCTTTTTACTGTTTCCGGTAAGAGTGAAAAATATAAACTTTGGAAACTGAGAGGTTACGTTTATATTGAGGACTCTGACTCTTTAATTCTTTGCCTTTTAGTCTCAGTTTTGTGCTCAGTAAAGTACTGATAATTATATTAAATCATGTACCTTTTATATTAAACATCTGCCACATAACATATACTAAACATAGACTATCTAAGCCTATAAATACAGAAAATGAGTTTGATAAAAATAATAGTTAAATTCACTGAGCACTTTTTATCTTCTAAGGACTGTCTCAAGCATATTTATAAGCCATAACTCATTCTTGTATCACAATCATCCTACGTGACATGTCATTAATAATCCAATTTTTTTGAACTAAGAACCAAGATGTAGGATATCAGATAGCATAGCTGAAGTCTCCATGTGACTATTTCTAGGAAATAACAGGAGGCAGAATTATACCGGAAATTGGGTAGAGGAGTCCAGGATACTAATAATTATACCATCTTTCCAATAAAACAAGCAATAAAACATTTCCCAAACAAATAAAATGAAAATTTAAAACTGCAACTAAGATTTATTACAATGTTCTTTCCTGAAATTAATCTTCAAGAGGGCAAAAATTAAAATCAAACCAATAGTGTAAAAGGCAAAATGAAACAAAAACTCATAAAAATGGCATTATCTAAAGTGGATGGTCCACAGGTATTACTACACTGCTCTTTCTTCTCCTGAAACAAATGAAAAAATAAAACAAAAATATGTAAAAGTAAGTTCTTTAGTGAAACCTATGGATGACATCAATGCCGACATCAATATAGAGAGCACGATTGTCTTGTACAATCAAATATTTCAGGGATTGGGGTTTTAGCTCAGTGGTAGAGTGCTTGCTTAGCAAGCACAAGGCCCTGGGTTCGGTGCTCAACTCTGAAAAAAAAAAATAAGACAAAATAACAATGAAATATTGCATTAAGGCCAAGTGGGAATTAACTGGCAGAGCTTAGAGGTTTTTTTTTTTTAATACTGGAATGCACAAAGGAGTTATTTATTTGAAATAATCATTTGCTTGGAATATAGTGATGAGCACGTCTGAGGCTTGTGTAACAACAAACGTTGGCAGCAAGGTTAAAATGACATCAAGCCCATTTTCGTATAGTACATTCTAGAATGATTTAGGCTACATGTAGTTGTGAAACAATTTTGTAGTTGCTGACTTCACAAAGTTCTAGAAATTCATGGGAGAAATTATTACCTACAAGCTGAGGTGGGTGGGTCATAATCAAGGATGAAGATAATAAAAAAGATCATCTGTTTTTGTGAGCAGCAACAGAACAATAGAATTAAACCCAAATGTCTCATTATCAAGGAAGAACATAAGTTTTAAAGTTGTTTTATTTTTGCAAATACCTGACTCAAGAACAGCGCTTCCTTCCCACATGCAAACCTAAACTTGAATAATTGTAATGGTTAGTCTTGTTCATAAACTCGGCTGGGTTGAGATATACAAAGCACATACCTAACTAGGTCTCTGAGGGTGTTTCCAGAGAGTGTTGATGGGTAGGTCAGTGAGTTGAGTGTGGAAGACCCATAGTGAAGGTGAGTGTCACTATTTAACAGACTGGGGTCTGAATGGAGCAGCAAGGACTTGGGTCTTGTAGGGGTGGTGATGTTTTTTCCTGGATGACTTACAGACCAGCAACAGGGAATATCTTTGGAATCAAGGTATAGCCAAAAAGACCCGAGGAAACTGATTTAAAGATGAGAATCCATGAGCTAGAGCTGGTTAGGAGCCCCTGTGCTGATCCTATGCAAAGTATTTCACCATTAATATTTTAAACACACAGAGAGACCATATTAATACATTATACAGAGATTAGCTACAACAGTCTTTGTGCAAGAAATATCATGTCATCAAAATTTCCAGAGAATTTTTTATATCATCTGTAAAATATTATATGGGTATGAACTATTTTTCTAAAGAATGAAATAACTTGTTTCAAAATGTTGGAATATATTGTTTCTTCTACAGTTCACCTTGAAGTATTACATTGTATTTAGATACCAGTGTATATGAAAATACATATTTCAAATATCAGCATTATATTTATTTATGCAAAATCTTTTTGCTGTAGGAATTAAGAATGACTGAATTAAAGAGTCATGACTCATCAAGGTTCTCAAGAGTATAGATAGGGATTTTATAAAATTAATGCAGGTATGATGAAATTCTGTAAAATTATGTAGATGATTATTTCATAATTTAAATTTTTATCTTCAAGTAATTCAGAGACAAGTGAAAAATTAGCTAAACACTAAAAGGCAAATTCTTAAAAATTTACTAAAAATAAAAATAACTCTAGCAGCATCAAAATTTGTTTTCCTTTGTGGAAGAAGAGAACTGACGCTATTCAAGTAGCTCCAAGGCAGCAGGTCTAACATCTGTCAATTATCTGTAAGCACTGAGGTTGTTTGCATTAATTAAAGGGATCCACATTAACTGAAAAGTTGTTTGAAAAACTTCTATCATAGAATATGCCATTCCAAACGCAGTAACTGCTGGTTTATAGAGCAGGAGGAAGGCTGGGGATCACTGCATTGTTCGGTTTCTTTGAAATCCATGCAGTTGGGGCTTCTTAATTGAATTGAAGTTAATCAGAACTTTAAAATTCCACTACTAGTATGTACTTTTGTGTTACTTAATGATTTAACATTGAAAGGAGAAACTATAAATTACTATTACCAAAGGTGCTGAGATCTGCATTATATATGCTTCATCTCTGGTTAATATAGTTTTTTTATTTTAAATAATATGATCATTGCATAAACTCCAAAATAAAAATATGCTAAAATTCAAATAGGCAAAATATGCTCAGAATATTTCTCAGAATTTTCTGGTTTAAGTTCTAACCCAAATGTTCATAGTGTCTCAGAAAATTTCCAAGGGCACAATCTGCAGGTAATAGCTGATTTAATTATATTATCAACATAGTTTAGGTTGAATTTTAAATAAAAGTAATTCTGAAAGATGAATTATATCCTAATCTTTGTATTATGGGCTGGATAGAGCAATAATTATGAAGTTGTCAGTCAAGAACTAAAGAGAGGGCTGGAGAGATGGCTCAGCAATGAAGAACACTGTTCTTGCAGAAGACCCAGGTTCGAATCCCATCACCCACATGGAAGCTAACAACTGTCTGTAACTCCAGTTCCAGGGGATCCAACAGCCTCTTCTGTTCTCCGTGGGCATTGCACAACATGGGTGCACTTACCTACAAGGCAGTACATGCATACACTTGTTTTTAAAAATGTGACTTTCCCCTCCAAAAATGAAAGTCTTTTGTGAACATTTACATTCATAAAGAAGACATTCCTGTGTGTAATTAGTATAATAAACAGTAAAGTGAAGTGATTTGGAAGGTGACTAGACTAGCAGGGCAGAATTCTGTCAAGGTTTCAGTAACTCACAGTCATTATCACTGCATTTTCTGCCCTCAGTGTCACTGGGAAGTCATTGGAGACGGGTAATGTGATTTCCTCTGTTTAGTCATCATGTGAGTTAAAACACGTTGGGTAAAGCAAATAAAAATAATGCATCAAAATTATTAAAAATGTCAAAATAAAAGGGAGTATTTTAAAACTTAGTCATGCTTCAATTTATATTTAATATGTTTTATACTAGTTAGACATATTTTATATCAACTCTGATTATATGAAAATGAAATCCCACAGAAACCAAAGCCCCCCTTGATGACTCACATTTACCTAAAAAATGATAGGTTTGTAATAGGATCAAATTTCTTTACTTAAAAAGATGAAGGATTTCTAGGAAACTAATTAGACACGTAAAGCTGAGGAATGTATGGTTTTCAAAATTATGTGCTGTGTTTGAGGTTTAAAATTCTTTCTCTCCTTCTCTCATAAAATTCTAAGAAAAGCCAGTTTTCCAAACTACAGAAAAGCAAAATTCCCAGGATAGTTGAATCTTTAAATTCAAAATTATTTTAGTATTTAAATTTTTTTTGATATGACATAAAACTATATGAAAATGTGGAAATGCTGAAAGAACAGATGTCAAACTTCTCTGGAAATAACTACACTTGTACAGCATTAGAAGAGGGGATCAGTTCATCTTGGTGAATAGGTATGTGCCTTCTCATGGCCTTTCCCATGCTGTTGGTCTCTGAGGAAGCCACAATGTTGATGCTGTCCTAAAGAGCATTCACTACGGCCTAGGAAAATATATTACAACATTCTTATTTTTAATCTGCATTTTATTCTTGAAAGGTTTTATTGATGTATAGATTTAAAAATAGAATTATAAGGTAACGACTGTACACATGCGATGTGCACACATGGCAATTTGGTTGGTGAAAGCTTCTCTCTGTGCCTCTTCTTCCACTGCTTCTGCCATTCCTGTCATAGAGACAGTGCATTGCCTTCTGCCCCTGGAAGGCTTTTCCCTGTTGGCTTCAACTTGCAGAAGTTCAGGGATGCTATGATAAAAGAAAGCTACTTTTACTTTTCTCTTTGTGCCAGCTTCCTGAGATCCAGTAGCAGTGTGAAAAATGAGGTTGCATAACGGAGTTTTTTTTAACCATAAGCAATTATGGTTAAAATTCCCACTCTTCACAGCAGGCTTTTAATTCAACTATGGTGTCTGATATTCTATTTTGAAAACATTGACCCTTTGTCTAGGGAGATTTAAAATTACCTCCCTAGCAATGCCATATGAGCAAACATTGATACTTTTATCCTTAGAGAAAGAGAAGGCATAATGTTTTTTAGTGAAATGCTAAAATAAATTTTTTAAAATGTAAGAATTCTGGTTCCTTGCACTGTTTTCTCTTATTCTTTTTAGGTTGTTATAATTTGTTACCTAACTATAATAAATATCTTCTGCTGCTCTGTAAATAAGATTGTGTTTCTGAAGTACACATTTATGGAAAGATAATTTGTTTATAGGGTGACTTCTTCAGAAAAGTGTTTGTCGGTCATATTCCTGGGCTGATCATTCATATAAGAAATCATTTCATTGATGGCTGAAGTAAAAACAGTCAAAAGAGAAAGTGAAAATTAAATCAAAGTACTGAATAATCTCTTTCTGGTTGAACTATGGACCTCACTTAATCAGATCCTCCGAGGTAAAGAAGTTGAGTCACTGAGAGTCCATGAAATCATCTGCATTAGTAGAGGTAAATGGCCAGAAGGTCGTGAGGAGACATTATTAGAATCGAACACTTGTGCTCAATGTCTTGCTGCATGTAAGCCTGACAATACAAAGTTGAAAGTTTAGGTAATTGAATCCAAGGTTGAACAATTGAAATGTCCATTAGACTGTGTAAAGCTTACCAGTGAGAAATAGTTCAAAGTGGGAATATACGAATGGTCATTATGTATGGTCATGGGCTCTCTGTTCCCAGAACATATAATTGGAATAAATATGGCAACCAAATGGAACCGTTTCTTGTCCAAAACAATGAGTGAAGGAAAACACTGTCTGCATCTTCTTTTCATTTAGAAATGTTAGATTAGAATCTTTCCAGTTACCTAAGCTCTCTTAGTGATTAATTTCAAACAGTATAGGATTACACGGAAGCCACAGATATACTTCATTTTTATTTAGGATCTACTTGACACATATTAGAACATCCCATGCTTCACCAAATATGTCTGTAAGAAAAGACGGTATATTATGGAAGTGAACTAGAGCTGTGGAAACCCATGCAATTGTACTTCACATCACATCAACCGCATCTTATCTGACTCCAACAACTCAAGATGTGCAATGAATTTAGGTCATTTGACGACTGACTCGGCTAATGTGTTCCTTTTCATCTCTATTTTAGAAGGAAGCCAAATTTAAATTTTCATTCATATGGAATGACCTCCAACGAGAAATTATTATTATTCTAAACAAACCTTTAAATAATGTTACTAATTACAAAATCTGGAGAGAAGAGACATATTTGATTCAGTAGGGAAAAACCTCATTTTCCATTATATTGATGCCTATTGTTGATGTATCCCTAGAGACCAAGCTAGGAGGAGTTAAAAATGCTTAATAATCATATGACCTCCAGAGAGAATGGCTGGTCATGCTGAAGCACAGGGATTATGACAAATAAGACAATTTTAGGAACTGTGTGCACAGAAACACTGGAAATATCTTTCAGATAATAGCAACAACAACAAAAATAAAACTATTTTTTTCTGCACGATCTAAAACCAATTCAAGAGGCAGAAAGACTGATTTTGTTTTTTTTGTTTAATTCCTATTCATCAAATTACTAGACAAATGCTGACTTTAAATAAAATTTTAACAAGAACTGTTTTCCTTTGAGCTTCAATAAACCAGGCAATCAGACTCATTAGGGCCTCACACTAGCACAATGGAAAATCTGGAAGTATCTGAAATGTAACTACATGGACTCTACCCTACTACAAAGGTAGTGCTCATCCATGTTCATTGCTGCCCCATTCACAAGCCTACAAGGGGAAATAGCTTACACAACTATCAACAATGAATACATACACAGGGTTTTCTGGATGTGAGAGTACAGTTGGACACATGAACACACAGCAGTTGAGAATGAATGCACAAGATCTCCATATGTTCAAACCAGACAAAGTTCAAGCGTGGATAGTGGAGGGAATCATGAAATCCCATCCTTGTTTGTGGAACTATTGCAATGTACGTCTACTGGAGAAGGAAGAATGAGCTTTCTTCAAGTATGTGACCCTGAGAGCCTACCCATTGTCCAGTAGATGACCCTTCACCAGGGCACATACTGGAAGCACTAGCTAAACTCAGTGGTTTTTAAAAATAATAACGAGGTAACACGCCTACAGTGGAACCTCTATACCTAAGGTTCATGGAACACAATGGAACAAGGGTAGAGAGAATACTAATGCATTTCTCAAGTCCCACCAGCAAAGCTTCCTCATGCAACATAGTAGTATGTACACAGAAGGCCACAACTAGCGAAGTTCTAGAGAATAAGAGACAGCAGTAGAGTGTATGTCCCTGGAAGGACGCTTATATTACATCTCTGCCACCCATGGCTCAGGGACCTTTGGGGAAGGAGGGCAGAAAGATTGTAAGTGCCAGGGTTGGTGCATGATCATAAAGAAACAGTCTTCAGGTCTCTGGGAACTTGCTCATATGAACTTACAGCAATGGTGACAGCATGACAAGACCCATGCAAACTCAATCAGACAAAAACCATATGAACTTACAGCAATGGTGACAGCATGTACAAGACCCATGCCAACTCAATCAGACAAAAATGCAGCCTAGAACATGGGATCTGGACAGCAGGTCCCAAACTTAGCTGAAGAATTGTTGGCAGCTGATTTCTGCTGGGTGAGGGAGAGTTGATCTTCTTTAAGGGACTGACTCCAGATAGACTGACTAGATTCCAAGGGAAGAACTTGCACTGAGGAGCATCAGGGAACACAAACTTGACTCAATAGGCCTTACCATCTATGACGGAATGCATGAAATCAGTTGGGGTTGGCTATGGGGGATGCGGGTGGAAGAGAGGGTGTAAAGATGATAAAGATGTTTTGTATGAAATGTACAAAATTCAATAAAATACACAAATGAGCATATGAAGCTAGGTGGGAATAGTACTGGGGTGTAGCCGCAGGGTGAGTGGAATGGACACAGGTGCTGGATTTGATCATATACATTTTTAAAACATATGAAACTGATTTAAGAGAAAATAGAATATTCATAAATGTATACCAAGGTAAACCACTGAAGACATCAATCAAATAAATGCACATAAGACCACTCCACCTTTGGGTGCTTCACCAGAACTTCCTGAAACATTAATTAACTATCCGGCTAAACAGAACTCTTCCAAGAGTGATCTGATAATGCTAAACATGTAACATGGTCTACAGATACTGTCTTAGACTGGAGGGTTGACACTCATCCTAGAAACAACATGGTCACTCCAGGAAGAGCATTCTTCATGGTATAAGCTAGTTAAGAGCAAAACAATGACTGGGCGTGGTGGTGCACACCTTTAATCCCAGCACTTGGGAGGCAGAGGCAGAGGATCTCCATGAGTTCAAGGCCAGCCTGGTCTACATAGTGAATTCCAGGACAGCTGAGGCTACAGGGAGACCCTGTCTCAAAAAGACAAAAAACAAAAACAAAAACAAAAAAAAAGCATAGCAATGATGCTATTGTGTAGCTGTCACCATTTACTGGCACTAACTGGGCTGTATATTCAGAAAATGAAACTTAAGTAACTAGAAGATAAATGGAATAGAGATGTGACGTAGTAGTTATGGATTTTTATAAGTTTGAAATGGAAATCAGAGGGGTGAATGATACTGAGTCTGAAAAGAATGTCCTGTACCTGTGAATACAGTTTTCCTTTGGTACGTGTCGGAATCAGTGCCTGCAACTCTTGGGTCTCCAAAATTCATAGGTGTTCCTTTTGGAAATGGCATGAAATTTACATCTAGCTTATATACATTCTCCTGAATCCATTGTAGCACCTCTAAATTACTTATAATACCTAATACCATGCAAATGCTATATAAATAAATGTCATATAGTATGCTTAGAGAACAACAAAAAAGTCTGTGCATGTTCAGTATTAATACAATTGTGTTTTTTCCTAAATACTTTTGGTTCATGGTAGGGTAAATCCACTAACAAGGACACACAGATACAGACGTTTCTCTGTTCTCCTGACATCCTCTTCTCTGTTCTTTCTGATGACTCCTTGAAAGTGCTTGCTTTAAAAAATGACACAAATGTGAATGGAAGAATCAATGATGAAATGATTAACAGAAAAATATTCCAAGTCTCACACCGTCGGAAGCTCATAATGTAGCTTCTGTAACAGTTGATTTTTTATCAGCAGGCATATCAGAGACCAACAGAAACCATGGGCTACAAAGTGAGCAGATCCAAGCTGGCCCATGGCTTGCATGTGGCTCATATTGGCCCAATATTCTTGGTGGCAGATGAATATAAACAAGCACAGACAAGGTTAGAAACTCAATCTAGGTTTTTATTTATATATCTATGAACTGAATGAAAAGCCTGTAATAAACTTAGAGCAGAAAATATTCCAATATGGTCCTTCAGCTTATATGTCATTCAATTAAGTGTCCTTTTTGGGGGCAGATGTCAGGAGAATAACGCCCACCATACCTTATCATCTACGAAATAGTAGGAAAGATGAAGGTTGAGATTAGCCCCATGAGCAGGCAAAAATCTTTGAGGGTTTGAAGGGATGGCTTGTGTGACTGAAGTAGTCTGTGATGAAGCAATGGATGTGGCCATAAGTGACACATGATTAGTCTATGTCTAAACATAGACTGTTTAGCCACTGAGGGGCACTAGGAAAAAGGGAGTGAGGGATGACATAGACACGTAAAGTTTTCTCTGAGACTTTCACTATTTTCCCCTGGTTGGACACTGTGGAACCTGGATTGCATATTTGAGTTTCAGAGGAAATTATTGTTAAATGTGACCTATGACAGTATATCTAAAGGAAATTAAAAGTTAAAAAAGTCATTATTTTTATTTCTTTTCTTGCCGTGCTGATAACTGATCCTGGGGTCTGACTTGTTCTAAGGAAGCTCTACATGACTGAGGCTCATCCTCAGCAAGAAATAACTTTTTAAGAGAAAATTAGAAGACACAGGCAGAGAAGATCCAATACAGAAAGATTAACATGACAGAAACAGAATGACATAAAACAAATGTTGATAATTTAAATTAAAGATAATAATCAAGAAACATAGTATTGAAGCCTGTGTATGGTCTTATGGTCAACTGCAAAGATCTATCTATGTATATATATACTCAACCATGTGCATTTCAAGTATTCTCCAAAAATGGCATCTATTCCACATGCCTTACTGTGTGTCATAGCTATCATCCGTTGTCAACTTGACACACCAGGAAAAGACAACCGTAATTGAGGAATCACCCTCCTCAGACTGGCCTGTGGGCACATGTGGGGCGTTTTCTCAATTGCTGACTGATGTAGGAGGTCCCAGTTCTCTGTGGGTTATACCATTTCTACGCAGATGGGCCTGGGCTGTGTAAGAAGGGAGTAGTTGAATGTGAGCCTGGAAGTCAAGGTGGTAAGAATTGTCCTCCATGTTCTCTGCTAACATCCTGACTCCAGGTTACTGCTTGAACTCCCAACTTGGCTTCTCTCAATGGTGGGATGTAACCTGTAAGCCAAATAAACCTTTTCCTAGGCAGGTTGGATCTGGTCAGCATCAAAGACAAAACTGGGACATTTCACAAATTACTTTTAAAATTAATTACAAAAGTATACACATATATGCATGTTTACGGCACATTTTCGAGTTTCATGTATGCATACAGTGTTATACTATTTAGAAGGTACAGAAAATTCAATGGCAGTATGCTTTAAGTTATTCACTGATAGTCTCTTATCAATGCCATCACTATCCGCCCATTTTTATATGGATTTCTTGCTACGTATGCCCCTGACAATTGAGAATTAAGGAAAGAATGGGAAAGTATGGAAAACTTCCCAAATATAATAAACGTAGGAAAGGTTTTCATCAATAGTCAAAAATAAGTATCCGTATTCAAGAATAGCTTTACAAATATGAAGAATGCTATCATGTGGAAAGAAGAACTATTTAATATGTTAGGGTTCCTCACTCCTATCTGGTGCTGGGAGAATTGAATTGCGGGCCATGTACATCCTAAGCATATATTCTATTTTTACATTTTTTTGAGACAGGGCCTCCCTGTAGTCAGAGCTAGCCTGAACTCACTACTATATAGACAAGCTGGCCTCAACCACAGATATCTCCCTGCCTCTCCCTCCTGAGTGCTGGGATTAAAAGTGTGTGCCACACCCAATGTGATATTCTAGCCTTGAGCTTGCAAAGTCAGCTCTACTGTTGTTCCTTGAGTCCCATAACTTCTATCTCAGCATCACTTTCATAAATGAAATGTAGCATTCAAAATTAATAATATGCTTATAATGTTTCTGAAGGCACAGTTTTTCTCTCTTTAATTAATCTGTATCATAGAACAAAAGGGACATACAGTCACAATGTATTTTTCAGGAAACTAAACAATACTGAATTGATTGCACAGGTCAATATTTTATAACAGTATTCATGAACATCATTCTTTGTGTTTTCAATTAAAATTTTGTTTGTTACCTTAAATTGAGGCCAGTTGGTATATATATTTTGAAGTATTGCATTTATTTCTCTTTTTTGAATTTTCAATAAATTCTATTTGGTTTGGTCTTTACACTTAGATTCTTATTTGAACTAGAAAGCCCACAGGTCAATTCCTATTTTTCTAGTCTAACTAAAGACTGCCATTTAAAAGGAAAACTATTTGTATTGAAAATTTGACATTTTAAAATTTGTCTAAAGTTTTTCTGGAGAAATGTGATTGAATTATTTATTGTTTTCTACAATAGCAATTACATTGTTGAATTTGCATTACTTTTAATGGGAGGCTAGAAAACTTCAAAGAGACTCATATATTCACATAAAACATGCTTATATTCTTTTTTTTTCTTTTTTATTGAGCTTTTAAAATTTCATACAATATTTCCCACTCACATTTAGGCCCCTTCCTTCATCCATGCCCTGCCCCCACCAAACCCTACACATTCTGACATACATGCTGAGTCCTATTCATTTAGGCGTTTGTACCCAAGTGTCTTTCAGTGCAAATGTGTCCACTAGAGTCTAATCAGCTCATCTAATGGTCGTATACAAGTCATACTTATCCTCATCCAGCAGGAGCCAGTCTTAAATAGTTCTTGATCTAGTGCTGACCAGCCACCTTTTTCTCAACTCTCCTTTGGGCCCTTGTTTGATTGAGCCACCTCTGCCACCGGCACACATGAGCAAGCCTCCAATGGCCTGGAAACTTCCACCACATACATTTATGAATCAGCCCTGACTCTACAATGTTTCCACCCCCTCTTCCACAATAGTCCCTGAGCCAGGGTGAGTGAGGCTCCACATAGGCATCCCATCATACACTCTACAGTCTTTCTCCAAAACTTAGCCAGTTGAGGACTTCTGTCTGTAACGCACTCTGATGTACATGGAAGCCTCACTGGTGAAAGTTGAGGGGTGCATTAGCCCTACCTCTACCCCTTATTCCACTATGCTCCATGAGCCTTGGTTGTAGAGATTTGACTGCAGATATGTCACCTAGTACCGGGTATCCCCCAGGTGCATGTTCTCGATGCCTGATCGGATGTGCAACTCTGCAGTAGCCTCCATTTGTTGCATAAAGAAACTTTAATGATTGCTACATGGCATGTTTGTCGCTCTAAAGAAGATCTCTTCTATCTTGTACTGTGTTCCCTTCCAAGCAGTTTCTAGGTATATATATATAATTTGATGAGTGCTATATGGCATGTTTGTCACTCTAAGGGAGGTCTCTTGTACGTCACACTGTGTTCCCTTCCAAGCAGTTCCTAGGTATACACACACATTAATGTTCAGACACTCTATGTGCATTTCTCATAGGGTTTCTAGGGCATCACTTTTCCCTCTAGGTTTCCTAGTCCCCCCAAGATTCACTCATCTCCACTCTATTTTCTCCCATCAGGCCTCCCTCCTCCCTCCCTTCCCAGTACCAGTGCCCCCACCATTCCCACCCTCTCCCAATACCTCCCAACTCCCGCCATCCCTCTGTTCCCGAGTTCCCTCATTCCCCCACACAATGGTCTCTTGCATGTCCCTCCCTCCTCTCCTCCCTGCCAGTTATTCATAACTCTTCAACATCCCTCAAATAGCATCTGTTCCCTACAGTCTCCCTTTCAGGTTATTTTCCTTTACCTTCATGTACCTTTTGCCTTTGCCTGGTTCCTGGTGTTGCTTCAGAGTTTATATATTCACATATGAGGGATTGGTCCTACAATCCACAAATGAGGGAAAACATATGTCACTTGTTAGTTTCTGTGTTTGTATTACTTCACTTAGTATAACACTCTCTAGCGCCATCCATTTACCTGCAAATTTCATAATTTCATCTTTTCTAACCGATGAGTAGAACTCCATTGAGGAGATGTATCACATTTTCACTAATCATTCATCAGTTGAGGGACATTTAGTTTTTTCCATTACTTAGCTATTGTGAAGAGAGCAGCAACAAACATGGATGTATAGGTATCTCTGCAGTATGATGAGTTCTTTGGGTATATGCCAAGGAGTGGTATCACTGGATCATGTGCTAGGTTCATTTTTAGTTTTTTGAGGGTTCTCCACACTGTTTTCCATAGTGGTTGCACAAGTTTGCCTTCCCTCCAGCAGTGAATGAGCGTTCCTCTTTCTCCACGTTTTCTCCAGCATTTGGAGTCTTTCATTCTCTTGATCTTGGCCAATCTGACTGGAGTTAGATGAAATCTTAATGTGGTTTTGATTTGCATTTCTCTAATTACTAAGGATGTTGAGCACTTTTTAAGGTGCTTCTTAGCTATTTTTATTTATTTGCTTGAAAACTCTCTGTTTAGGTCCATTGC